>NC_134499.1:23615456-23915456 GCF_040206685.1 Ascaphus truei
AATAAATGTATTAAATACAGCACATAACTCCAACGTTTCGATCCCACAGGGGGATCTTCCTGATGGGTGGTGTATATATATATATATATATATATATATATATATATATATATATATATCTTTCCCAAGTCACACTGCCCTAGACTAACATCTACAGACTACACAGAGATACTGTAGGTAACAAGAGATTCCAAACGTACGGTTTCAGAAGCAGGATAAATAGCAACTGTTTAACGCATATTTGTGTGCAACTCATTTACATGAAAGTAGCTTAGTTATTAGTCTAATTAGGGCAATCGGAATAATTATGTGTTACCCTAGAAACCTGGCGTATGAGTGTCCACATAGACCAGATCTAGGAGAAGATGAAATGCCAAGGTTGACATAAATTTGGAACGGATCTCCTAGTGTAAATCTACACTTTTATTTTTTAATATGAATTATTTGTTCGGGTTGTGAAAATAGATGGGTGGGGGAGGTTTTTGCACCCTTTTCTGGACCTTAAAGGAGCAATCCATGCAACATTCTACATGTGTGTTTTTTTTTTTTTTTTTTTAAATCAGTTGTAGTGTTCGATAATACTTGCTAAATTTTATTTTAATTTTTAATTCAACTCTTAATGCCATTTTTAATGTTTTAATATACTGAGGATCCTTTGATTTCTATAGCAGGTTTTAATATACTTCCCTACCAGTGCAAGATCTTTGCAACACTTTCCTGTTTGTGATAATTGTTGCCTATGTTTCCAGCAGTTTGAGCTGCAAACTGTAACAATAGATCATGTTACCTTAGTAATATAAGAATACATTGTAGCTGCTGAGTTACACTGACTGAAGGATTGATTGAAACTGAAAGGTCGACATTTAGTGAACCCTGGGAAGCAGGACCTTCGATGATCGATCAAGGGAGAAAGAATCGATCGGCAGTTCGGGTCGTTAGTTTTCAATAAAGGTAATCAAAGGCAGCATATATTAAAACAAACAAATATATATATAAAAAAATAAGTGCCGCGTGGACTACCTCTTTAAGGGGTTTATTCTATATCTGCCGCTCAGGCTGTTTTCGAACATAAGTCTAATTGATGACTGCTCTGGAAAATGCAGAATAAGCCCCTAATTCTTCAATGAAGCTGCATATGAGTTATTACATAATTACATAGTTATTACATAAAAGAACCACAGCAATATAGGTGAAATGTTTGCAGGTGCTGAGGAACAATGCAGGTTTAAAACCATGAAGAGCAAGTGCCCACCACGTACTAGGATTATCATGGGCACATGCTCATATTCTAGGGGCAGATCTGACACCCCTCTCCCTCCGAGCCCCTTTATGCGTGTTTCTGGCATCCAGACACCAGTCTCATTATGTGATCGCTCCAGGAGAAAGTGTCAGAGGTCCCGTGGCACTGTAAAGGAGAATGTTCAGCCAGCCCTGGTTTCAAGGTTCTCTGGTCAAACCAATGTATTTCATCCTAGATCAGGGGGTGTCAAACTCAGTCCTCAAGGGCCACCAACAGGCCAGGTTTTATGGATATCCCTGCTTCAGCACAGGTGGCTCAATCTGCTACCTGTGCTGAATCGGATATCAATAAAACCTTTTTTTTGTTGTTGATGGCCATTGAGGACTCAGTTTCACACTCCTGTCCTATATCTACACAGTACTAGAAAACTTCCTAAGATTCGCCACGCTGCTGTTTTGATCAAACTCTCCAAAAAGTTTGAAAAAACAGCAAACACGTTTTAGCGAAACACCCAAATTCTTCAAAATTCATGATTTTGCTTTTTTTTAATGGCCAAATAGCACCGTGTGACTTTTTCCTCTTTATTTTTTATATAGTTCAATCGAATTACCAAAGCAATGAATTCAACATGCAACCCCCACTGGCATTTTACCGTTAAGCAAAATTGTGAACTCTTGGATGGAAGGAAACTTTTTTTTGCAGAACCAACGAGGGTGTAATTAGCACTAAAACACTGAGTTCTCTACAGCTGAAATATCCGGGAATAATCTGCCTGTATTGATAATCAGACACTGGGCGGTGAGTGAGATTACACTACACATGACATCATATTACATCTGTTCATTGTGCTCTCAGATAGATATTCATTTCACTGCTTCAAACATGTCCCCATTTCATATTCAAACCACAAACAAGAAGTCACAAAACTCTTGGCTATATTGGATGCAATAAAATGGGTCTACTGCACCGACACACTTTATTCGAGCAAATACCCAGTATGTACCTGGCAGATACCTGGAATGCGCCGCTCCTCACCTCTGACAAGCCCCGTTGTGTTTGCCTTCCCAGCCTGGGTTCATGCCTGGCTGACGGGCGGCTGATCTGTTAAATGATAATGATTAGGATTTAATAGGCTGCAATGCTTCGCGTGTCTACCAGATGGCATAAATTCATGAATTGTAATGCAGTATATATATATATACTGTGCAGTATTGCAGCCAGCGGGAATAAAATGCTTCAATCCCTGCCTGGAAAATAACCCAATGCACTCGGGCAGAAAACAGTCACAAACCTCAATACACCCGGGTATACCCGAATTCGTGGGACTAGCCGAGCTCGAATAAAGTGTGTCGCCAGTGTATATATAAATGCAGTGTTTTTTTTAGCACTTTGGCTTGTCATTGTATCACATGAAGGAATCTTGCTAAACAATGCCCCTGCTCGTCTCCTGCGCTCTACCCATAACTGTCTCTTTTCCAGCCCTTTCACCTCTACTGCTCTCTCTCGCCTAAAACCCTTTTCCCTCAATGCCCCTTACCTGTGGATTTCGCTCACACTTCTCTCCGCACCTTTGAGACAAACATTAAAACTCACCACGTAAAGCTGCAGTTCAAGCAATATCCTACGTGTGTGTTTTTAATGTATTCTAATGTAACAAGCATTTTTGTTTCTATAGCAACCATTTACAAAGTCACACCCCCTTCCTCTTCTGAGACAGGCTCTGGCTCTTGAGACCTGCCCTATCTTGTATCTAGTGAATGCCTGGTCACATGATCTTCCCCACAGAACTGTGCATATTGGGTAGTCTTCTACAGCCCTAACAGTGATTTAAAGAACCCCCGAGCCGAATTTTCAGCGATCGATTACAGGAGAACAGATCGATCGGCAACTTAGCTAATCACTTGTCAGTGTGCAGATTGTATTGAATGAGGGGGAGGGGGGGAACACACACCCACAGTCACTCATACCAATGACTGCCATATACTGCACTTATTCCCTCACCTGATGTCTCTGTAAATCTCCCAGCATACCACTTAGATGTTAGATTGTAAGCTCTCCGGAGCAGGGATTTCCTTTCATATTGTCTGACTTTGTTGCGGTTATTGTATTATAATTCCCTGTACTCTAAGGCCTCTTTGTAAGGGCTGGGACCCGCTGCGCCTGATGGCGCGGGCGGCGGCGTGAGCGCAACTCACCATTGCGGTTTAACCTCACGATCCGGTCCCAGTCCCTCCTCACTGCCAACTGACGACGTACTGTGATGCGTCAGCCAGCACGGGATACAAGAGAATGATGTTCCCGTGCGGCAACGCGTCACATGGTACGCGAAGGGGCCAATCATAGACTGGCTCCCATCAACCAATGGCAAGCCAGCTAGTGCTAGCCAATGGGAGCAAATTGTTTGAAACACGGAAGAGGGAAAACTTCATGGCCGCGCCCCCCCACGTCATGGCTGTGCCCCCCCCCCCCGACCCATTTGGCCACGCCCCCCCCCCCCCCCCCCCGCTCTGAAAACAGTTTCCTGCAGACCGCAGATCGCGGTGCAGTGAGTTGCACACGCCGCCGGCAAGCAAGACAGCCGTGCGGACGCGTGCAACGGGGCCTTAGCCTAAGGCGCTATGTACACTGATAGTAAGTATTATATAAATAAAGCTATACATACATATATTTGATTTAGTACATTAGTGGAAGTGATTTTTGCCATTTAAGATCATGTCCCTATTTTTGATCCTAAGCAAACAGAAAAAAAAATGTATTATATTATTATTATTATTATTATTATTATTATGGAGAAAAAGACAACCATTATAGTATATGTATGTGTAGTCCTTAACTCCTCTCACGGAGGCCCCAAACTGAAAGACCATTTCTTGATATGTTGATACTAAGAGGCAGAGCATGAAATGCCCCTATTATTATATGACTAAATGTGCCTTATTTTATAATGGGTCCCTCTGACCAATTATTTACCCAATTTGCACAGCTCTTCTGAATTAGCTTGTGTCATCTTTGACTATGATATGCTATGATGCTCTGCTATTAAAGGGGTTTAAAAAAAAAAAAAGAATCGCTGGAAAATACAATGAAAATGATAATCCGTCAAATATGTTCTTTCCACAAAGCACATCATATTATTTCTCCAGTTTCACACATAAATCTTTTTATTTCGTCTATAACAAGCAAATGACTTCTTAGAAACGAGATACTGGAAATGAATACCTTTTCAAAGCACTTGTCACCTTTAATTTGGTCGTGGATGAATTCCGCGCCTTGCTATCTCCTAACAGCAACATCAGTCTAGGAAGTAAGTGAGGTTTAAATGTGAGAAAACAACTTCTTATGCCCTATAAAAAAAAATAATTAGTGAAGTGGTAAGAAATAAAGTACCTACCATAAGGTATATTATGGAAACCCAAACTCTGTGACTGAGGCAATCTTTTCCATGTCCTTTATAATATCTACAAAGGGCTTCTACTTTAGCTGGTGATTAATGCTTAGTGTAACCTGTGAGATCTAGGGCGAGATAAATCACTTTGCAATAGAATAAATGCAATTGTGATACTGTACCTTCTGGCTACTCCGGGGGCATGTTACTTGAAAATGTACCTAATAGCAAAAGGTCTTTGCAAGGGGTAATAGCTATAATAAGCAATATTGAATCACGTTTGTTTTGTAAGACAATGCGTGATAGAACCATCCAATACATACTGTATGAGCCTGGTCTGGTTTTAATGCTTCTGCAAGCTGAGGATAGAATCAAGTGGATTTAGATCAAAGTAAAAAGAATACATTTCCTTCTAAAAAAATAAATAAATAAGGTTTTGGCTCAACATCTAAGATATAACATATGTTTAAATTACAAAGAAAAGCGTTTTAATATGTTACAAAATATGTTTATATACAATTTCAGCAAAATTAACAATAGTTAATGGAATTTGTATAAGAAAATCAGGGGTCTACAAGTTGCTTTTCTATTTAGTTATTTATTGGGGATATGTCACATTATATAGCTGTGGGTGTCAGCGGGAACCAGGAACAAGTACCTACCATCCATAGAAATCTTTTCAGCGCTATCCAAATGAGAGATGACAGCACTGAGTGACAGCATTGGTGTATTAAAAAAAATGTGTTAATTTGCGTGTATGCAGGAGAATATAAAGCTGATAAAAAGGTGAAAAACATAAAAGTGTTGGTTTGGTATTAAATAGAAGTAGTGTTATTCAGTAACACCTATTTTCCTCCCATTACACAGGCTGCTTGCTAAGTTAACCTCTCCTCTGCCATTCAAAGAGGTGTCTCCGGCAGGTAAGAAGTTGAGCTAGTTTTGAAATATAAAAATGCACAACTTCCCATTCAGAAAAGCATATGGGTGCAACAAAACAATGGGAATGTGTTGAATTTTTCACTTGCAGTGAGAAAACTCTAGCCTGACATGGTTATCAATATTTGCAAATGATCATTAGAGGGTAATTTTCGGCCCCATTTGGCATCTGAGTCCTGCTCAGATCTGTAATTCCGTAGTGATCTTTAAATGACCCATACTAATTAAGTCATTTATTAAGAGCCACAGCATGATGAAGGCACCCAACTGATGTAATTTGTGTCTGCAAAGTTCAACGCCACTTTGTACACTACAGGTTTATGTGATTTCTAAAACATGGTGCAATTCCATGAAAATGGCGAAATTGACTACAATTATGCATGTCTTTTGTTCTGGATTAATGTGATGGTACAACTTCAAACGTATTAGATGTTTGGAAATGCAGAGACGTGTGTGTCTGACCTGTAACCTTTCCTATTTTATAATACTGTAAACCCATTTTTTGCAGTGGGGTAAAGGCCCCTCCAAATATGAAAGGGTTAAATCTAATTGTAAGCAGGTTCTGCAGCTTTCTGAATGAAAGTGAAAGGTCCGTACTGCACCGACACACTTTATTCGAGCAAATACCCAGTATGTACCTGGCAGATACCTGGAATGCGCCGCTCCTCACCTCTGACAAGCCCCGTTGCGTTTGCCTTCCCAGCCTGGGTTCATGCCTGGCTGATGGGCGGCTGATCTGTTAAATGAGGATGATTAGGATTTAATAGGCTGCAATGCTTCGCGTGTCTACCAGATGGCATAAATTCATGAATTGTAATGCAGTATATATATATATATACTGTGCAGTATTGCAGCCAGCGGGAATAAAATGCTTCAATCCCTGCCTGAAAAATAACTCAATGTACTCGGGCAGAAAACAGTCACAAACCTCAATACACCCGGGTATACCCGAATTCGTGGGACTAGCCGAGCTCGAATAAAGTGTGTCGCCAGTGTATAGTGTCCTGTGACTTAGCAACACTTAGTAAATGGCCAGGATTCACGAAGCTCCAGTAAGGGGTATCACAAATTGATGGCAGTTAATAAAGGAGCACTGCTGGTAAGAGAATCCACAAGAAAAATACTCATAGAAAAAATAAAGGGCACAACTCCATGGCTAAAACTGAGGGTAGTTTATTCCATGACTACACAGGGACAGAGACACAGCCCACGCACCAACGCGTTTCGTCCCGTGGGACTTTATCAAGGTGTGATAAAGGTGCGTGGGCTGTGTCTCTGTCCCTGTGTAGTCATGGAATAAATTACCCTCAGTTTTAGTCATGGAGTTGTGCCCTTTATTTTTTCTATGAGTATTTTTCTTGTGGATTCTCTTACCAGTAGTGCTCCTTTCCTCTCATCGTTCTTGTTATATACCCTATCAGGATTGCACGCAAGTGGAACTTACTTACAGATGATCTCTGGACTTCAAAGTACCCCCGTGGTCAGGTAATGGGCAATAGCCCTTATACTTTTACCTTGGAGCCTTTATGGGGAAGTGTGGAAATTAAGGGGGGGGTGCGGTTGGATCCCATCTGCGACAGTCTGGCTGACTGATTGCTTGGTCCTTTATTGTTGCCCCCCCCCTTAAAGTGTTATTATATACATGAGGATATGGATTCATGAAAGTTCCCGTCTACCTTTATGTCTACAGTATTTTTGTGAGCTTTAACACTTATATTGAGCATCAGTCTCTATATCAATATACTGTTAATAAAGGATTGCGTTGCATTACACTTTATCAGAGTTTACTGAATCCCAGTCTACTCTATGTGATCTAATTAGTAGAGGTGGGCGAAACTGTCAAAATCCATTTTGCCGAATTTCCAGATCTTTCCATTCAAAATCCGTTCCGCGGTGTAAAATCCGTAGACGGATTGTTCCAGTTTCAATCCGTTTGGATTAAGCAAAGATCCACCATTGCATACAAACCGCTGGGGGATTCAACCAATCCAATCCACGGGTTCTGCAATCTGCTGGTGGATTTTAAGAATCCAAACTGTGGATTCACCTATCAGCACTAGCAGTGCTAAATCCACCGATTGGATTCTTAAAATCCACTAGTAGATTGTGGAATCTGGGGATTGCATTGGTTATATCTCCCAGCGGATTGTATCCAATGGATTGTCAATGATGGAAAAAAATCCGCAAAAGGTGAATCGCTCTTTGTGAGATTGATCCACGGAAATCCGTGGACCAAAGGAACTGGTCAATCCAGAGCAGATCCACTAATTACCTGCATACTACAGTAATATAGAACATATCTAAGAGAACATATCGAAAATGCTAAGCATATCTTATTATTTCCCTTTACAAACAACGATAAGGTATCTGCAAAAGTTATCTAAATGAGTTATTTAAGGAAACAAAGCTGAAGAAGCCTTATAGATTTATTATTAGAAGTTCTAAGCCAGGGATGGCCAACTCCAGTCCTCAAGAGCTACCAACAGGACAGGTTCTCAGGATATCCCTGCTTCAGCACAAGTAGCTCAATCAGTCCCTACTTCGGCATAGGTGGCTCAATCAGAGGCTTACTCTTGGACTGAGCCACTGATTGTGCCACCTATGCTGAAGCAGCGATATCCTGAAAACCTGACCTGTTGGTAGCGCTGGAAATCTGGAGTTGGCTGCTCCTGATCTAAGCAGTCTTTCCCCTAGTCACCTAATTAAGTCACCTGCAAGCCTTGCGACTTTGTACTTAATAACGGCAGCCAAAAGGCATATGTGCTTTGTGTAGAAATTCTCCCTAAATTGGATTCCATCAGTCTCCTCGCAGTGAGCTGCTGACTTCGACAGTTTACCTAAGGTCTGAAGCACAGCTCCAGGCTTTTCAAAGGGCAAGGATTGCACAGATAAAACTCATTTACTGTTTGGAATTTAACGTTGTACTGTAAGGGGGCTATTTAAGAAAGTGAAAAATAGGGTAGAAAATCCATGAAAACCACGTTAATTTCCTAGATTACCCTGTTTTTCTGCCGATCCTCATATATAACGCTTGTTCTGTTTGCCCAAGCTAAAGCTAATTGAACTTTTAATGCAGGGGCTCTCAACTCTAGTCCTCAAGACCCTCCAACAGGTCAGGTTTTCAGGATATCCCAGCTTCAGCACAGGTGGCTCAATCAGTGGCTCGGTGGAAGACTGAGCCACTGATTGATTCACCTGTGCTGAAGCAGGGACTGAGTCAGCCACCTGTGATGAAGAAGGGATATCCTGAAAACCTGACCTGTTGGGGGGTCTTGAGGACTGGAGTTAGGAACCCCTGCATTAAGTGATTTACTAAAGGAAAGACGGGGGGGTTTCAGGGCATTTTCCTATTTACCCAGCCGCAGTAATTAAATATGCCGAGATGTAAATCCTTAGGTACTTTATATAGTTACACGCCTTTATTTTGCTCTTTTTTTACCTCTGAGATGGTGTTAGGGTTTTAGTTTTCTAATAGTCATAAATGAGGCTCCATTATATGTAAAGATCTTTAATGGGAGTGCACTGCTAAATATATAATATTAGTAATAGGTTAAAGCAATGAAGTGGCTCTGTTTATTAGTAGAGACAGTGACTGCAAAATAATGACACAGAGTTTGAAGCAGGGGAACCTGGTTCACTTCCTGGTGTCGGCTCCTTGTGACCTTGGGCACGTCACTTTATCTCCCTGTGCCCCAGGCACCAAAAACATCAATTGTAAGCTCCATGAGGCAGGCACTGTGTCTGTTACAATCCTATGTGCTGTGTACCACGCACTATACTATAATTGTGACACGCTTTGAGTTCCATTGGGAGAAAAGCACTACTGTATATGAAATAAAGTTTATATATATATATATATATATATATATATAATTTTATTTCATATATAGATACTGTATGTACATATTTATTTACAAAACGTTTTACCAGGAAGTAATGCATTGAGAGTTACCTCTCGTTTTGAAGTATGTCCTGGGAACAGTTATGATTATAATATATTGTAACATCAAATGAACAGAGATTATACATTATATTTACAGACATTGCAGGACCGTTAGAGATAACATATGATTATGGGCGTATGTAACAGTTACAGACAAGATTAAAATGTGAGACAGCTGAAGTCTTGAAATTACTTATACTGGAGCGGTGGATGTGTGGCTGTGTGGGTGTGTGTGTGCGTGCATGCATGGAGAGGACGACAGGGGAGAGAGAAATACATGGGGGGAGTGTGAGAGTGTGAGAGCAGGGTGATGTGAGAGGGGAGGTGGGTGATGTGAGAGGGGGGGAGGGTTTGCAAGGCCGCTGACATGGGGGCCCCGGTGTAAACAAATAAAAAATAATTTAGGGGGACTTGAAAATATTTCAAGTGGGTCCCAAAAAATGTAGTAACCACTGGATCCACGGTAAGACGAGGAGCGGCCGGATACTTTGTTGACCCTTGGGACTGTGAGCAGTCATTTGGAGTCGCATCTCAGGTGATAAATGCTGCGTGTGGTAGTGGTGAGGAGCTTGTTCAGATAACTAGATAGCTAGCCCAGAAAGTATTTGGCAAGACTTGAAAAATGTACTTTACGCCTGGACCAAATCTAGATGGATAGCCAATCTAGTACTTGGAGCATTTCTCAGTTGAGTATTTACATTGTAGGACAAAGCGGCATATTGAGTTGTAGAGGGTGTCAAGTTTGCTAAGGTGAGTTTGGGATGCTGTACCCTATACTACGTCCCCATAGTATTACTAATCCCTAGTTATGCGTGGTATTAATACTAGATACTAGATCGGTAAGTTATATACAAATTTTGTTAGGTGGTAGTTAAAACCCATAGTAACCTCTTCACCAAATAAAACATTTGCAAAATGTGTGGGCCCCCTACAGTGTGGGGCCCCATATAGTTCCAGATTTTCCCTTACCCGTGGCCATTATTGACTCTAATGCAGCATATTCTGCTGCCAAAAGAGTCGGCAATGGTCCATCTCCCAGTGAAAGGGTTAAGGTATTACAAAGCCGTACCATTAAAGCCAAAGATTGGGTTTTAAACAGGACTCGCCATCTACTTCTATAATATTTTTTTTACCTGTATTATTTTTTCTCAGGGCATCCTTATTATTTATTATTTAGAAATACCTTACAGTTTCTGGCAACACTGAAATCCTATGGAACGTGTGCCCCCCTGTGGGAAAAGCATATTGATTCTTCAGATAAAATCTCTTCTAATGTTTCATCTGGTGCCACAATCTACAATCCCTTAAACCGGGCTGCTTCGGTCCTGTCTCAGTATGTCGCTTGCTTTAATTAGTCCAACAGAAAATAAATGACACATCAAAATGCAAAAGATCAGCTGACATAACACACGCGGTATTCATCTAACTCCCAACAGCGGCAAAGACCTTCTGATTCCTCTACTAATTCTTCTCTTTCTCGCTCGTCTCAGTTATCTCCGGGACAGCACGCGGGAGACTGAACAAGGAATGCCTCAAACAAAAAAAAGCTCTTTGAAGGTACTTCTGTATATGAACTAGATGAATCCTATTTATTGGCTAGACTCTTATCAGAGATGACACAGAGTACATGCACGCATAAGCTTATAGGGGGTCCATGTTCAAATGGATTTGAAGTAAAAGGTGACACTGTGTGCTCATTTGCATGTCATTTCCCAGAATCCCTTGCTGCAGTGGAAGCACTGTATGCTAAGAGCTAATGGGGAAAAGTAGGGCTGCAGACCTGCCTGAGACATGTGAATGTGATATTTTTGTATGGTGTATTCACGCTACACAAAACCACAATCTATAAGATCATTCCTGTTTCCCTCTCGAAGACATTACCGTTTAACTTCCAATGTAACCAGTCTTTGGCCACAAATATCTTACAGTACATGTCATAGATTTGTTTTTGCCTATAAATCACTGACAATGTGTATACAGTATGTATATAACAATATGTTGCAATTTGACTGAAAAAAAGAGCAGGTTACATGATGTGTATAATTGTCCTCACATAGTGATATCCTCGAGCCTCACAGCAGGTAGCCAGCACAGTCATTAAATGTATTAGTCTCAGTTATGCGCTTTGGATAATTATGCTATTGGAATCTACTTGGTGCTATTCCTCAGATCATATGCAAGTAAGTGATTGAATTAATGACTTGCAATTGTACAAATGTGATGTGGGAAAGCACATCATTTTAAAAGCAGTAATACTCCTTTCCCAGACTACCTCCATTTGTTTCAAGCTTCTTATTTAGATTTTTATTTGACGTTAGATTTTTTTTTAGTAGCATTGTTACACATTTACATTATATTGAGCATGGCGAGCAGTTACAACATGGGCCAGTAACCTAAGTAGCAATGCGATGAGCACTTTACTCTCTCCTCTGCCATCACCTGCCATGTGATGTCACCATATTGTCCTTTCTCCTCGCCGCAGAACTGGGAGTGGAGCTAGGAACAGCCGGAACATCCCTGAGGCTACGTTCACAGTCAGCACTGTAGCACGCGCGCCCGGCGGGGGCGCGGTGCGTGCACAGCGCTTCACCGCAGATTGCGGTCTTGGGAGAGAGGGAGTGATTGCGACGGGAGGGGCGTGGCGGGGGTTTTGCGGGGCATGGCCATGAACTCACGCGGCTGGTTCGCCCTCATTGGCTGAACCGCCGGCAGGGGTGTGGCCACGCCTCCGTCGCGAGTTCCACATACAATTTTTTTGTATTTGAGAGAACTCGTCGTAGAGCGCGGCTGCACCTTCCGCGCGGAGGTAGGGACTGGGACTGGACTGATTGGGGGTTGGTGCTTGTGCGCACGCCGAGGTGTGCGCTGTAGAACGCACTGGGACCTCAGGCTAAGGCCCCGCTGCACGATCCCGCACGGCCGCCTGGCTTGCCGGCAGCGTATGCAAGTCACTGAACTGCGATCTGCAGTTAACTTTTTTTGGCGCGGGGGTGTGTGGCCAAAACGGGTCGGGTGGACGCAACCATGATATAGGGGGCGGGGCCAACACAAACAAAGCACAGCACTGCACTTTGATACTACCTTTGATAAATATATGGTGTAGATGTTAAACATGTAAATCTACATTTAGGTACTTTTTTCTTAATGTATAGAATGCAACTTGCTAATAACTGTAATTCCCTTTATCACATCTGCCAGCATTTTACAGGGAGGGGGCGGTGCCACATTACAGAGCCCCAGCACGGCTGCCATACACACTACAGACCTCCCTCCCTACCTAGCTCCAGACAGCTCCCCTCCTTCCCTCCTCATTGGCTCCCTGCCACACCACGCGACGCGTCACCGCACCGGATTACCAGAGGCTTGTAGCTCCGGCCGGCTGACGCGTCACAGCACGTAGTGAGCCACGGAGGGAGGAGGCAGCGGGGACCACCAGACTGCAGGTAATGGGCTGGTGACCCGCGCGCCGCCGACCGCAGCGGGACCTCAGCCTTAGGCTGTGTCCCCACAGCCTGCGCTGCACGTGCGCCTGCGAGGCAGGCGGCGCATGCAGCCGAGTCCCCGGTCTGCAGAGAGCTGCAGGGGGAAAGACAGGGGGCGCGTGACGTCACCCGGCAGGTTCGCCCTCATTGGCTGAACTGCCGGAGGGCGTGGCCTGGTGCTCCGTCGCAACCCCTGCTCTCAATTTTCTTGACAGCAGGAGTTTCTGTCGGCGCAGCATGGCGGTCCCCCCTCGCAGCGGGCCCGGCCCCATTGTGGGGTGGATCTTGTCCCTGCAGCGTCCGCCACAGCCTTACTGCCAAAAGGAGAGAACAAGTACTGCTGGGAGCTAGTTACAACCTAATCCAATTCGAACCTTCATACTTGCTCTCACGTTCAAACAACAGGTATTAGTCGGAGAATGAGGAGGGGTGATAAGATGAAAGAGAGATGGGATCAGTGAAAGACAGACAGTGGAGAAGGAAAGTAACATGAAGCAGAAGAAGGGCATAGAAAGTAAGGACAGGAAAATTAAAAAGATAAATGTGTACAACAAATCATCAGTGGAAAAAACTCGGAATCCACCATCCAGTTTACCCTTCATTGATTTATATACTGCACAACCTTCCCCATGGTTTAAACTTGACCGACTTAATCTGGGTTTGGAAGAAATGTGTCAACTGGAAAGATGAATACATATGTGTGTATATCTTTATTTATATAGCGTTGTCCATGTACATAGCACTGTACAGCAGTAATACACGGGACATAATAGGAATAAGCGCTCCGAGATAAAAATAGACATTAGGAAACAGGAGTCCCTGCCCTGAAGAGCTTACAATCTAAGTGCTAAAAGAGAATCATTCTTCAAAGTATTTTGACCCTTCCATTTGTACAGATGATTAATACTTTCAGTTCTGTCAATTGACATACAAGCTGTCAATTCCAAGACACGGTGCAACTGTACATTCATTGGTATCCTGATCAGGGACAGACTAGTCAAACACATCAGAAATAAAATATGAAGCTAGCTCCAATATTGTCTGGAAGTCATTATTGATAAATGTTGCTGGAAGCAGACCAGTGGCAGGACATCCTGATAAGCTAGTCATGCCAGTGCAGAAGGTGTTAAAAACAATTTAGCATCAAGCATGGGAACTCCAAAGTGTATGTAGTCTTGGTAACCAGAAGATGTCAACATATAATAATGCAGCAGTAGATCACTATGAGCCAGATCTTCAGACCTTCATTTACTAAGAACTCACAATGGTCCGTTATGAAAATTGGTCCAACTAATATTTTCCCTGAGGTTGACGGCGATCCGCAAAGATAAATGCATGCGAAAACAACATCCTAATTAGCAAAGACTCATCAGTCCGTTAACATGGAGTAGCGCAGATACACATGTTAAAATATATTAACGTACCATCTCGTTAAACCTTACTGTTACGCATGCGCAATGGCACATATATTGCGCATGTCCGTTTACAGAACCAGGTCGCTCATGAGCTTCAAGATCGTATACCACCTATACGTAATAGATATTAGCTGGTAACTAACGGCTGTTACTCAGTGTACATACCAGTATTGAGAGATATTCATGTCTCAAGTTGTAGCACCTGATCCTTCTGCATACCCAGGTAGGATAAGGATGCAGCACTTCAGAGGAGGAGCTTGAGCCAATACCATATCAATGGTATTGTGGACTACTATCAAGGCAGGCTTGATGGCAGTGCCATCGGTGCACCAAGCCTTGGCTTACAGAGGCACTGCACTCTCCCCCCACAACAATTATACTGATTGCCATGGGAGAGCGTGGGGCCTCTGTAATTCTCTTACCTTCTCTGGCGGCATCTCCTCCTGCAGGATCCCACCATCATTGCTCTGTAACGTCAAATGGTTTTGCGTTGCCGTGATGCCACCTTGCCATTATAACAACGACACCATTTGACGTCGTGGAGTCATGACGGGACGCTGAGGAGATGCCGCCGGGGAACATAAGAGCCGAGGCCCCGCACATGTCCCTGCATGAGTCCCGCAAACATCCCAGCCGGCCCCGTCCACCATCCAAACCTTTCGGTGAGCTTCGTTACAGAGCAAGCACTGCTGAAAAGCAACGCATTTGGAGACATTTCCTGACCTCGGTCAATGCTCTGGGGCATGCTGATAGGAGCATTAACATGCTGAAGAAGCCTTCGGCTGACAGCAAAAGAAAATGTAACAAGCAGCTGTGGAACCACGACAGGTCAGGTAGCATGACCGGAGGAGGCCACCAGCTGAGCTGCACCTCACTGTCTATAAGCAGCGGTTGTGGTCATCTCACCAGCACAGGTTGGGGGCCTGCCGAGCACGGTGATACTGACCTGCAGGGGGAGCACGCTGGTAAATAATAGTCAAATACGGTATATATGGCAATCAATGTTAACTTTATAATGTCCTATGGAGACACAACACATATATTGACTTAGACAACTCAAGTACAGGACTTACAAAACTTACCAGTTAATGTACAGTACATTCTAAACCGTTACTGGGCCATTAGCGCACGTTAAAAAAAAACTAAAAAAAATGATGTGCTACATAAACTCATTATACTATGTTAATTCACATTGGCCCAGATCGACTAACATTTCATAAGCTTCAGCATGCCGTAACCGATAAGCACATTGAAATGGGCGCACCCACATTTGATCATTTTATTTGCCTTTTTCTGCACATATTCTATAAGCCCATTTAAAATCCTCACAAAATCTGACAGTAAGCACCAATGCACTATTCTGTTTTGTCATTATGTTGATTTATATGTCCAGCTAACACAAGAGAGAAAATTAACATCTGAATGTTATACACCGCACACATAGCTATTCATAAATAAACATTAATTTATACATACTGTAACTAACATCGTAATTTCACTATATAACGTTGACATGCTCAAAATCATAGCCCATTCGTCACAAATGTAGTTAAAGTCTTATTTTATATGTACAGTGACTTCTTAAGAAGCCTGTTACATTTCTTTGTAAACTAAGACATTAGACTGTGTGGCATTAAAAAAATAATAATAATAACAATTCCCCTAAATCACGTGTTTTGCTACAAATATACATTTTAGGTAGAGAATTATATGTGATTCTAAATAGATCCTACTGGTAAAGACTCAGAAATCTCCAAATACACATCCCTGTGCCTAATGCAAGCATCTTTTAAAAATCCCTTTTACAAGTGTTCGGGATCAACTCCATATGGTGAATATCAGTCCGAGGGCAGTGGATTCCAAGTCATGGACTAACTTTTCACCATCGGTTACTAGAAGGCCTTACAATGATTGCATCATAATGTGTTACTGGCCTCTCTGGCACTGAACAAGTTGCGTTGGAACCGTAGCCCAGGACTCACTAAATTCAGGATATCTGAACTCAATCCTGCGTTAACTGCCATTGATGTGAAAGGCAGTGAAATTAGGATTGTGGTGTGATACCTGGTATCGGAATTTAGTCAATCTCCCCTGTAGTCTAAAAATTATTTGTTTTTAAATATTTTAGGTACAGTATAGAAATCTGAACACTGGGCATATTCTTACAAACTGTACACTTCCTTGTAAAGAAGAACAACATGCTATTTTATATGTTTAAGTTATTCCTGTGAGGCAGGAATAAAATCCAGACAGAAAATTGGTATTCACATCATGATCTCTGATTCTCAACAATTATAAAAGTTAGTAAACAGCAATTGGACTTCCCTCCAGAGCTGAACAGATAAAGTTTGGTCAAAGACTTATGTTCCTATTAAGAGAACCTGTGACCAAACAATTCTTTTTGATTGCACTTGCTATATATAAACCCAGGATACGATGGGACTACTATTTCTCCTGATGAAGCTGACTTGATCAGTGAAACGCGTTGGGCTATCTACAAGCCTGTCTGAGACGCTAGGAGGATTTATTGCCTATCCGCTGCACGATCTTTTCCGGTCAAACCTTAACGGATGTGACGTCAATCCAAACCGCAAGTGACGCGGATGGCACAGCTGAGAGTCTCCCGGAGGTACCCGAAAGCACTGCAGAGGGACGGGAAATGGCTGGAACTCCCTTCCTCCACGGCGCGCGACTTGCTAAGCGTCCAAGACACTGTCATGTGAACGTACCCAATGTACAGAATGTGAGTACATGGGTTTTGCACTTTATATATTGCAGCTATATTTTAAAGATAAAAGAACCATACTGGTCTGCACTAAATGTCTGTTTTCTATCATTTCGAGATAATCACACACATCACAATCAGAGAAGACCGAGACATGACCGGCCACTGGCGCTTTTGCAATTTTAATTCAAACACACTGTAAGTAGACTGATTGAAGGAGCCAAGACACCCTACCCTTTGATAGAGTCTTATATATATTCGTTCTTCTTCTCTGGACTCTGGAAAGGTGTACATGCACAGGAGAATTCGGAAACAAATTCTCACTAGAGGTTTTGAGATTTCACAAGATTTATCTCTACTTTAAAATCACTAAATAATTGTATATTTTGTGTGTTTAAGCATCTTCACCTCACTTTTTGTATACTTGCGCTACTTTCTATCTAATAATAATAATAGCATGTTCTTGTATAGCGCTGCTAGTTTTACGTAGCGCTTTACAGAGACATTTTGCAGGCACAGGTCCCTGCCCCGTGGAGCTTACACTCTATGTTTTTGGTGCCTGAGGCACAGGGAGATAAAGTGACTTGCCAAAGGTCACAAGGAGTAGACACTGGGAATTAAACCAGGCTCCCCTGCTTCAAACTCTCAATGCCAGTAAGTGTCTTTTGTCTTTACTTACTGAGCCGCTCCTTCTATAGCAGAAGTAACTTTCCGGTATGCAAAATGCATGTTGTACATTCCACCTTTCGAGAGCGACCAGCAGAAAAATTTGTCCTGGTTTCTCCAGCCAGTGATTTAGTTCCTCTGTTAATCCCATACTTCTGTTTTGGACTAAAGAGAATTAACCCTTAGGAGCTTATTCTGTAAGATCCGTTAGCACTGTACCAAGCGATCTGCATTGGAAATCCCATTGATTTAAATGGGGTTTTCCATGCAGAACGTACGGTAACGTGCTAACGGATCTTACAGAATAAGCCCCTTAGTCTTTTCATGAAACGGATTATGACCATCGTTCCTAAACATATTCAAGTTCCTTTTTTGCCTCTGGTACCAAAAGAATAGACTAAGATCTCAGAAATGTAGGGTGTTATTCATGAAACGTTGATGTGCCGATCGGGGCATTATTGCATTTAAACTCCCATTGACTTCAATGGGATTTTCATTGCAATAATGCCCCGATCGGCACGAGTAGAGTTTAATGAATAACTCCCTTGTTCTGGTGATAAAACTCCTGCTGTACAGTTCTGCATGCACTGTGAAAACTAAAAAGTTTAAAATATTGAATTACAAAAACAAATTTATTCCGTCCAAATTAAATAAGACGAACAAACCAGTATCAATCTCCAAAATATTGTCATTACTAAAGTGATTGACTCCTATATTGTTGCATGAATTTAATTTTGTAATAATGATAATCACAGAAGATCCACAATTAGTCACTTAGAACAGGAGAGCGCAAACTTTTTTCCCTGCGCCCCCCCCCCCGCTTACCTCGGCTCCGGCGTCGGCAACGTGACATCACATGACCTCGCGGTGTCATTTGATGCCGCGTTGCCATGGCGACGCGTCTAAGAAGCCGCCGGAGCCAAGGTAAGTGAGGATTACAGAGGCCTTCGCCGCTTCCCCGGCACTTAACTTAAGTGCCTTCGGGAAGCACGCGGGGCCTCTGTAAACCCCTTGCCCCTGCAGTCAGTCTTGCGCCCCCCAGTTTGCGCAACGCTGACTAAGATTAAAGCATACATATCTT
This sequence comes from Ascaphus truei, assembly GCF_040206685.1. Lineage (NCBI taxonomy): Eukaryota > Metazoa > Chordata > Amphibia > Anura > Ascaphidae > Ascaphus > Ascaphus truei. The sequence continues at coordinate 23,634,330 of NC_134499.1, forward strand.
TTGCCTGGCCTGCAACAGAAAGACCAAACGACCATTATTTTCTTTCATTTAGATGGTCTAGTTCAGGTTTTTTTATTTTTATCTTGGTCATGAAGAAAATGACCTTGCTAATACTATTTATTATTTAACAGAACTCCACTCCAAGAGGTTACTGTCACATTGTGTAATAAAATATGGTGAGCAAGACCTAATCGACTGTAAATGTAAAGTGCTTAGCATTCTCTGCAAAATGCTAATACTATTTCAAGAATGTTATTCCTTTTCATGGCCTTTTGGCCAAGTTAGCTAATGGACTGGGGCTTCAGGAATAGTGGAAATAATTAAGACAGGGGAACCTTAGAGATCATTTGTCAGCAGTGAATCCTTAATGCAAGAGAGCAAGTAACCAGCAATCAGAATGTTGTGGCAATGAGATCTATCCAAGGGGTTTGACTCGCATAAGAATGATTTTTTCCAGCATGGGTTGAATTTGAATAGAATTCTGAAAGATACTTAAAATCAGAGCGCTCTTATCACTACCCAAATATTAGGTTGGGTAAAGTATTTCAGGTGCATATTGAAGCATTTCCATCTTGACACTCTACCCTGCTCTCACAGCTCTACCTCTGCATAATACCACTCACCTCTTTCCCAACGGCAACTCCCTCACACATTACCTGCTCTCACAGTTCTACCTCTGCACAATCCCACTCACCTCTTCCCCAACAGCAACTCCGTCACACGTTACCTGCTCTCACAGCTCTACCTCTGCATAATCCCACTCACCTCTTTCCCAACGGCAACTCCCTCACACATTACCTGCTCTCACAGCTCTACCTCTGCACAATCCCACTCACCTCTTCCCCAACGGCAACTCCGTCACACATTACCTGCTGTCACAGCTCTACCTCTGCACAATCCCACTCACCTCTTCCCCAACGGCAACTCGCTCACACATTACCCTGCTCTCACAGCTCTACCTCTGCACAATCCCACTCACCTCTTCCCCAACAGCAACTCCGTCACACGTTACCTGCTCTCACAGCTCTACCTCTGCATAATCCCACTCACCACTTTCCCAACGGCAACTCCCTCACACATTACCTGCTCTCACAGCTCAACCTCTGCACAATCCCACTCACCTCTTCCCCAACGGCAACTCCGTCACACATTACCTGCTCTCACAGCTCTACCTCTGCACAATCCCACTCACCTCTTCCCCAACAGCAACTCCCTCACACATTACCTGCTGTCACAGCTCTACCTCTGCACAATCCCACTCACCTCTTCCCCAACAGCAACTCCGTCACTCATTACCTGCTCTCACAGCTCTACCTCTGCATAATACCACTCACCTCTTTCCCAACGGCAACTCGCTCACACATTACCTGCTCTCACAGCTCTACCTCTGCACAATCCCACTCACCCCTTCCCCAACAGCAACTCCCTCACACATTACCTGCTCTCACAGCTCTACCTCTGCACAATCCCACTCACCCCTTCCCCAACAGCAACTCCGTCACACATTACCTGCTCTCACAGCTCTACCTCTGCACAATCCCACTCACCTCTTCCCCAACGGCAACTCCGTCACACATTACCTGCTCTCACAGCTCTACCTCTGCACAATCCCACTCACCTCTTCCCCAACAGCAGCTCCGTCACACATTACCTGCTCTCACAGCTCTACCTCTGCACAATCCCACTCACCTCTTCCCCAACAGCAACTCCCTCACACATTACCTGCTGTCACAGCTCTACCTCTGCACAATCCCACTCACCTCTTCCCCAACAGCAACTCCGTCACTCATTACCTGCTCTCACAGCTCTACTTCTGCATAATACCACTCACCTCTTTCCCAACGGCAACTCGCTCACACATTACCTGCTGTCACAGCTCTACCTCTGCACAATCCCACTCACCCCTTCCCCAACAGCAACTCCGTCACACATTACCAGCTCTCACAGCTCTACCTCTGCATAATCCCACTCACCTCTTCCCCAACAGCAACTCCCTCACACATTACCTGCTGTCACAGCTCTACATCTGCACAATCCCACTCACCTCTTCCCCAACAGCAACTCCGTCACTCATTACCCTGCTCTCACAGCTCTACCTCTGCATAATCCCACTCACCTCTTCCCCAACAGCAACTCCCTCACACATTACCTGCTGTCACAGCTCTACCTCTGCACAATCCCACTCACCTCTTCCCCAACAGCAACTCCGTCACTCATTACCCTGCTCTCACAGCTCTACCTCTGCATAATCCCACTCACCTCTTCCCCAACAGCAACTCCCTCACACATTACCTGCTCTCACAGCTCTACCTCTGCACAATCCCACTCACCCCTTTCCCAACGGCAACTCGCTCACACATTACCTGCTCTCACAGCTCTACCTCTGCATAATACCACTCACCTCTTTCCCAACGGCAACTCACTCACACATTACCTGCTCTCACAGCTCTACCTCTGCACAATCCCACTCACCTCTTCCCCAACAGCAACTCCGTCACACATTACCTGCTCTCACAGTTCTACCTCTGCACAATCCCACTCACCTCTTCCCCAACAGCAACTCCGTCACACATTACCTGCTCTCACAGCTCTACCTCTGCACAATCCCACTCACCTCTTCCCCAACACCAGCTCCGTCACACATTACCTGCTCTCACAGCTCTACCTCTGCACAATCCCACTCACCTCTTCCCCAATAGCTGCTCCGTCACACATTACCTGCTCTCACAGCTCTACCTCTGCACAATCCCACTCATCTAATCCCCAACGGCAACTCCTTCAATTAAGCAGCTATCATAAACACACTAACCTTCCCATCCCCCTGTACCGTATGTTTCCACTTACCATTCCATATAGATTGTAAGTTCCGTGGGGCAGAGCTCTCCTTACCTGCTGTAACAATGTATGTTTGTTTGTTATTTATTGTTTTTTCTTCCTCCAACCCTATTGTACAGCGCTACGCTATATGTTGGCGCATTATAAATGATAATAATAATACATTTGAACATCCTGTTTTTCTGTCTACAACATTCCTTGAATAAATAATGTCAATATGATTTGTGAAAAGCTGTCTGAAGTTTAAGTTGCTAGTAGAAAGCATGTGGCAGAAATAGAGGTACCCCTTATAAAAAGGGCTGATAAGAGCTGATAATTAGGATGGGATACAGCGACCTCATTATAACAATAAAACTTCTCTTTGCTGTTGCTTAAATTCCATGTGTGTACCAATGACAACATGAAGGGATTATTCATTACACTTATTTTGAGCCCTGCTAATATTTTCTTTACCTGATGTATTGGCCTATTATAAAGTATCAGTGAATGGATCTACGGATTTTATCACCCTCAACCATTACTGTTGCTTACTTTGTGAACAAAACTAAATACAGAAATAAAGATGTTATTGAAATGAACTTGGTGGCTTTGTATTAAGCATTGCAAATTGCAGATTGTCTGTTCAACTGACACTATGGGGGTCTATGTATCAAGGCAACTTTCGTTCACATCTGGGCCATTTTCCCCATGCACATACACTATATTTCAAAGTATTTTGCTCCAATATTGTCCCGTCTGCCTCATCTTGCACCTTGGGGAGAGTCAGTAGGAGGAGTTGGGGGGAGTTACATGGTGCACAGATTATAATGAGATGTGTCACATTCTGCATCTCTGCCCCAGCTTGAACCTTTGGGAGAGTCAGTAGGAGAAGTTGGGGTGGGGAGGGAGTTACATGGTACACAGATTATAATGAAATGTATCACATGCTGCCTCTCTGCCCCAATTTGCAGCTTGGGGGACGTCAGTAGGAGGAGTTATATTCTGCGTCCCTGCCGCAGCTTGCACCTTGGAGAGTCAGTAGGAGGAGTTACATGGTACACAGTATATAATGACATGTATCACATTCTGCGTCTCTGCCCCAGCATGCACTTTGGGGAGTCAGTAGGAGGAGCTGGAAAGGATTTACATGGTGCACAGATTATAATGAGATATACTTTATCACATTCTGCGAGACACACTCTTTCCCTTTTATTTGCCCAAACAAAATTGTCCATTTCTGAAGAGACTTAAGTCTAAAATTCTGCATCACAGTCAGTGCATCTAAACACTATTTTCTCTATGTTGATTCATAGGAGCCGATCAAATGGTTGAGTTTTGGCAACAATTTACTTTGACTTTTTACTTGGCAAATGTATCAACGTGTGTGCCTCATATCAGTCCTATTTCTCCTTTCTTTAGGTTGATCCTCAAAATCAGTTGTCTGGTATCAGCTGTACAAAATACAATAAAGAACCTTCTTACATTTGGAATCAATGAAAACTGCCCCTCTCAAAACATTTTAGTACAAAAATATCCTCTTGAAGAATAGGTCTCTCACGTTTACCCATCACCAATTAAGCTGCTACTATTGCTTAGTAAATGGCAGCTAAAAGTCTTACAATCTACCTAACCCTTGCGTTCTGCTCAAGGATGTCTTCTCTCTACCCCCTTTGTATCTAAAGGGGGTCTAAACCGCCTTAAACCTTTCTCACTGACAGCCCCGCACCTCTAGAATGCCCTTCCCCTCAATACCCGACTAGCACCCTCACTATCCTCCTTTAAGACCCACCTTAAGACCCACTTGCTTAAAGAAGCATATAAGTAGCACCGTAGATATTACTAGACACATGATACATAAAGCTTTGCCCCCTGCAGAAGCACTTACCACAATGCCCTTCTATTGTCTCTGTACGTTCCTCCTACATACCAATTAGATTGTAAGCTCCTCGGAGCAGGGACTCCTCTTCCTAAATGTTACGTTTATGTCTGAAGCACTTATTCCCATGACCCGTTATCTGTATTTGTATTTATATGATTGTCACGTGTATTGCTGCTGTGAAGCGATATGTACATTAATGGCGCTATATAAATAAAGACATACAATACAATACAACCTTATTTTATCCATGTAAACCATCCCATACCAGAGTACTCTAGTTTACACTGTTCTATTTACACCCCTCCAGTGTCTAGGAGATTAAGCAATAAATAAAAAAAATCTACACTCTGCAGTTCTGTGCTAATAATTCTTTTCCCCCTTTCAGTTTCCTTTAAGATTGCTGTTATAAATGGAAAAAAAATTGTGATTTTTTTGCTTTCATTCTTGTACTGATATATCATTTCCAGGCTGATGAAAAGAGATTGCCCTGCTGAAGCCAACAAGACATCTTTAATCTCACCATTTAGAATTCAATGCCCTCAGCTAGCTGTCACTTTTTTTGAAAGGCTATTAGATAGCTGCAGTGAATGACGACAGGAACGGCATTTCGAGCAATCGTTATGCATCATGTTTTAATTGTTTCACATCTTCAAAGATTTATGTAGGAGACAAGGCTGTGTCAAAGGGATCCAGTCTTTCTTTGCACCTATAAAATGATAATAAGTCATTCAGAAATCACTGTTTCTTTCCTATCACCGGTTGACTGCGTTTCACAAGGTACTGTAGAAATTAGCTATGCTGAAAACATCAAGAAGGTGTTTATAAGAATGGAACTCCAGGTTTTGGCTCGGGCACAAACATAATCAAATGTATAAAATTACATATTATACATCCATGTAAAAGTGGAATGGTTCTTGCACTGGACAGGCACTTTGATAACCAGTACAGATTTAAAAAGAGTAAAGAGTGTAAAAAGACACCAATAGGATAGTATGCAAGTACTAGTAATTGGAAATTATTTAATCAAACTCCAATGGTTATACACACATTTTGGTGCGTAAAAACAGTCAGATCACAGTCTGTGGCAATGTCAACGGATGCCGTCATGTGAGTGGGTTAACTCGAAGAAAGAACAGAGAAATAACATAGCACAAATGTCTGTATAAATCTGTATAAAATAGAATAACAAATAAACAACCCAACCTCCAGAGTGGACACTTACAAGAGTGCCACTCATTAAAGGCGATGTGTCATATACAGGTAAAATCAGGGTCTCGCTGACAAGCGGCGATCTCACTGCTTTTGTGACGCTACTACGGGTAGCTGTGTGGTGCCAGCTGGTGTAGTTTGCTGTAGCAGCCGCCTGGGAACTTCGCCAAATGCAACAGCTGATCCTGCTGGAGTACGGATGCTTCTCTGGGACTCATTAACATTGACACAGACTGTGATTTAAAGAAAAAAAGGAAACCGGCGCCTTACAAGTCCAATGACGACTGATAAAGTCCTATGGATGAAGGGTAGTGTCCAAACAATGATTCAAATGATATCAAGTGATGAAACTCCCTCCGTGGATGGATGAATATGTGGAAATAAACACAAAGAAAATTATAGTGCAGTATGTCAATGACAATTGGACACTCACAAGAACTACTTGAACAATCACAGACACTCAAGACAAAACCAAACAGACAAACAAGACTAACTAAACAAACAATAGCAAGGCTAAAAATTAATAAAAGCTAATTTAATATAAAACAATGATGAAAAGTTCAGTCCGCGCTCTGGCTCTTTAAACCTGGAATGTTGATCCCTCTCTGTTCTTTTGCTGCTCTCGTGTTTTGAGGTGTCTCCCCCACCTCCAAATGTGGCTTCCACCGGAAGACTCCGACGGCGATACCAATGTCAGTAAAAGAGAAAAAAACACAAAAGCGCACCAAGATGAGAGATGTAATTTGTATTACCAAAAATAAAAATAGTAATAACTTACATATAAAATTTCTTTAATGATCCCCAATTCTGACGTTTATCACAGGAGTAGGGCATTACATAGGGAATATATGGGCAGTCTCAGTCCTGGGAGATCATCTTGGTGCGCTTTTGTGTTTTTTTCTCTTTTAATATAAAACAACATAAAATGAAGAGTACAGGATGACTGAGAATGAACCAGGTCCAGATGCGGTAAAATCAGAGTCCTACTCACAAGATTCTAATCGTAAGTCAGCATGTGATACAATATGGGAACGGCACGATTCCTCCTGATGGTTCTCTGGGGATTGCCTGAGGAAGTGCGCATGTGCATAATACGCGTTGGGAAGTTTCATTTTAGAGCTGTGTTTGTGGAGGAGAGATTGGAGTGACGCGGCCGGCGTAAGCAGTGAACGGAGGAAACTGAAGGAGCACGCATCCACTGGACCCGCCCCCTAGTGACGGAGCACAAGCCCGGAACAAGCAGGGGAGTGCAGGAGGACTCATCAATGGCGTGGTGCAAAGAACCATCAGGAGGAATCGTGCCGTTCCCATATTGTATCACATGCTGACTTACGATTAGAATCTTGTGAGTAGGACTCTGATTTTACCGCATCCGGACCTGGTTCACTCTCAGTCATCCTGTACTCTTCATTTTATGTTGTTTTATATTAAATTAGCTTTTATTCATTTTTAGCCTTGCTATTGTTTGTTTAGTTAGTCTTGTATGTCTGTTTGGTTTTGTCTTGAGTGTCTGTGATTGTTCAAGTAGTTCTTGTGAGTGTCCAATTGTCATTGACATACTGCACTATAATTTTCTTTGTTTATTTCCACATATTCATCCATCCACAGAGGGAGTTTCATCACTTGATATCATTTGAATCATTGTTTGGACACTAACCTTCACCCATAGGACTTTATCAGACATCATTGGACTTGTAAGGCGCCAGTTTCCTTTTTTTCTTTGTATCTGTTATCTGATTGTACAATCAGTATTTACCAGGCAGCCTAGCCCAGGTATCAAGGGGCAATTTCATTAGGGTAATTAACTGACTGTTTTATTATTTAGCGCTGTTCACACCACCTTTTTTTTCTTCCAGACTGTGATTTGCTTGTTTGTACGCACCAAAATGTGAGTATAACCACTGGAGTTTGATTAGATAATTTCCAATTACTAGTACTTGCATACTATCCTATTGGTGGCTAGCCTTCATAGGCAGGTTTGTTTTCAGGAGAGTGCGGCAATTCACACACACACACACACACACACACACACACACACACACACACACACACACACACACACACACACACACATATATAGTGATGCAGTCACTCTCTCTATATGGTCTGGAGTGGTACAGCTCGTGTGCTTTCCAGTCTACAGGGAGTTAATCTCCCATGGAGAGGCTTGTTGCAGGTGCAACAAATCAGCTAATCAGCCTGGTCTCCTGAGTGAGCAGGACTGTGAAAGGCAGACAGAGAGCTACAAACACAGAGACTGCTTTCCCCAGAGAAGGGGAAGAGAGAGCAACTTCTCCCCAGCCTGGAGGAAGCTGGCTGGCACAAGCCCCTAAGTTTGCTGGATGTGGGTCACAAAGCCTGCTGGGACTGCCTGGGTGGCACATCAAGGAAGAAACAAGGACGTGAGTCTGCTGTGGAAGCAGGGCTGTCCTGTCCAGGACACTGAATCCAGCGGATTTCCTGGACTCTCAGTGGACTGAGTCCCAACAAAAGATAAGGACTAAATAATGTATATTTGGGTGCCTAAGGACTTTTTGTTGCTCACCGGGTGGGTTGTTTAAAGCTGGGAACCAGTTTAGTTGGCCAGCAACAAACAGAGAGGGAGCTGATGTTTAGACAGTCTCCTAATAGAAGTAGGGTTTAATTCTATGATTTGTTTTTCCTTAAAGGCACGGTGGACCTATTATTGTGTTTATAAACGTTTATATACCCGACTCTCTATGTAAAAAGTACCACACATTCTTTCCATTCAGCCATATAATAGGCAGTATATAAACATTTCGAGCAATCGTTATGCATCATGTTTTAATTGTTTCACATCTTCAAAGATTTATGTAGGAGACAAGGCTGTGTCAAAGGGATCCAGTCTTTCTTTGCACCTATAAAATGATAATAAGTCATTCAGAAATCACTGTTTCTTTCCTATCACCGGTTGACTGCGTTTCACAAGGTACTGTAGAAATTAGCTATGCTGAAAACATCAAGAAGGTGTTTATAAGAATGGAACTCCAGGTTTTGGCTCGGGCACAAACATAATCAAATGTATAAAATTACATATTATACATCCATGTAAAAGTGGAATGGTTCTTGCACTGGACAGGCACTTTGATAACCAGTACAGATTTAAAAAGAGTAAAGAGTGTAAAAAGACACCAATAGGATAGTATGCAAGTACTAGTAATTGGAAATTATTTAATCAAACTCCAATGGTTATACACACATTTTGGTGCGTAAAAACAGTCAGATCACAGTCTGTGGCAATGTCAACGGATGCCGTCATGTGAGTGGGTTAACTCGAAGAAAGAACAGAGAAATAACATAGCACAAATGTCTGTATAAATCTGTATAAAATAGAATAACAAATAAACAACCCAACCTCCAGAGTGGACACTTACAAGAGTGCCACTCATTAAAGGCGATGTGTCATATACAGGTAAAATCAGGGTCTCGCTGACAAGCGGCGATCTCACTGCTTTTGTGACGCTACTACGGGTAGCTGTGTGGTGCCAGCTGGTGTAGTTTGCTGTAGCAGCCGCCTGGGAACTTCGCCAAATGCAACAGCTGATCCTGCTGGAGTACGGATGCTTCTCTGGGACTCATTAACATTGACACAGACTGTGATTTAAAGAAAAAAAGGAAACCGGCGCCTTACAAGTCCAATGACGACTGATAAAGTCCTATGGATGAAGGGTAGTGTCCAAACAATGATTCAAATGATATCAAGTGATGAAACTCCCTCCGTGGATGGATGAATATGTGGAAATAAACACAAAGAAAATTATAGTGCAGTATGTCAATGACAATTGGACACTCACAAGAACTACTTGAACAATCACAGACACTCAAGACAAAACCAAACAGACAAACAAGACTAACTAAACAAACAATAGCAAGGCTAAAAATTAATAAAAGCTAATTTAATATAAAACAATGATGAAAAGTTCAGTCCGCGCTCTGGCTCTTTAAACCTGGAATGTTGATCCCTCTCTGTTCTTTTGCTGCTCTCGTGTTTTGAGGTGTCTCCCCCACCTCCAAATGTGGCTTCCACCGGAAGACTCCGACGGCGATACCAATGTCAGTAAAAGAGAAAAAAACACAAAAGCGCACCAAGATGAGAGATGTAATTTGTATTACCAAAAATAAAAATAGTAATAACTTACATATAAAATTTCTTTAATGATCCCCAATTCTGACGTTTATCACAGGAGTAGGGCATTACATAGGGAATATATGGGCAGTCTCAGTCCTGGGAGATCATCTTGGTGCGCTTTTGTGTTTTTTTCTCTTTTAATATAAAACAACATAAAATGAAGAGTACAGGATGACTGAGAATGAACCAGGTCCAGATGCGGTAAAATCAGAGTCCTACTCACAAGATTCTAATCGTAAGTCAGCATGTGATACAATATGGGAACGGCACGATTCCTCCTGATGGTTCTCTGGGGATTGCCTGAGGAAGTGCGCATGTGCATAATACGCGTTGGGAAGTTTCATTTTAGAGCTGTGTTTGTGGAGGAGAGATTGGAGTGACGCGGCCGGCGTAAGCAGTGAACGGAGGAAACTGAAGGAGCACGCATCCACTGGACCCGCCCCCTAGTGACGGAGCACAAGCCCGGAACAAGCAGGGGAGTGCAGGAGGACTCATCAATGGCGTGGTGCAAAGAACCATCAGGAGGAATCGTGCCGTTCCCATATTGTATCACATGCTGACTTACGATTAGAATCTTGTGAGTAGGACTCTGATTTTACCGCATCCGGACCTGGTTCACTCTCAGTCATCCTGTACTCTTCATTTTATGTTGTTTTATATTAAATTAGCTTTTATTCATTTTTAGCCTTGCTATTGTTTGTTTAGTTAGTCTTGTATGTCTGTTTGGTTTTGTCTTGAGTGTCTGTGATTGTTCAAGTAGTTCTTGTGAGTGTCCAATTGTCATTGACATACTGCACTATAATTTTCTTTGTTTATTTCCACATATTCATCCATCCACAGAGGGAGTTTCATCACTTGATATCATTTGAATCATTGTTTGGACACTAACCTTCACCCATAGGACTTTATCAGACATCATTGGACTTGTAAGGCGCCAGTTTCCTTTTTTTCTTTGTATCTGTTATCTGATTGTACAATCAGTATTTACCAGGCAGCCTAGCCCAGGTATCAAGGGGCAATTTCATTAGGGTAATTAACTGACTGTTTTATTATTTAGCGCTGTTCACACCACCTTTTTTTTCTTCCAGACTGTGATTTGCTTGTTTGTACGCACCAAAATGTGAGTATAACCACTGGAGTTTGATTAGATAATTTCCAATTACTAGTACTTGCATACTATCCTATTGGTGGCTAGCCTTCATAGGCAGGTTTGTTTTCAGGAGAGTGCGGCAATTCACACACACACACACACACACACACACACACACACACACACACACACACACACACACACACACACACATATATAGTGATGCAGTCACTCTCTCTATATGGTCTGGAGTGGTACAGCTCGTGTGCTTTCCAGTCTACAGGGAGTTAATCTCCCATGGAGAGGCTTGTTGCAGGTGCAACAAATCAGCTAATCAGCCTGGTCTCCTGAGTGAGCAGGACTGTGAAAGGCAGACAGAGAGCTACAAACACAGAGACTGCTTTCCCCAGAGAAGGGGAAGAGAGAGCAACTTCTCCCCAGCCTGGAGGAAGCTGGCTGGCACAAGCCCCTAAGTTTGCTGGATGTGGGTCACAAAGCCTGCTGGGACTGCCTGGGTGGCACATCAAGGAAGAAACAAGGACGTGAGTCTGCTGTGGAAGCAGGGCTGTCCTGTCCAGGACACTGAATCCAGCGGATTTCCTGGACTCTCAGTGGACTGAGTCCCAACAAAAGATAAGGACTAAATAATGTATATTTGGGTGCCTAAGGACTTTTTGTTGCTCACCGGGTGGGTTGTTTAAAGCTGGGAACCAGTTTAGTTGGCCAGCAACAAACAGAGAGGGAGCTGATGTTTAGACAGTCTCCTAATAGAAGTAGGGTTTAATTCTATGATTTGTTTTTCCTTAAAGGCACGGTGGACCTATTATTGTGTTATTTAACCCCTGTAAATAAACCCCGTATAAAGAAATACATAAAGCGTTTTCTGTCTTAATATGGGAAACAAGACCCCGCAACACGACGGTGGAATCACTATATATGGACGGTGGAATCACTATACAGTATATATATATACTCGCACAAATAAAAGCATTTCGGTAGCCACAGAACGGTATCATCTATTTATTTTTTGATTATTGAAGCTCAGCTAACACGGTACTGATACCTCTACATGTATTATATATATATATAATGCCAAGTGTGCTGTAAATTATGCAAATAGACTAGAATACACTGGACACTCATTTTATTTAATGAATTCCTTCACTGACAGAGAGGCGAGCAAAATATATATACAACAAAAACATATTTAACAGAATTACAATGACGAGCATTTTAACCCTGCTGTGGCAATTTTTCATTGGCTAAGGTCCAAAGCACAAGATCCTACAAATTCAGCCTATCAACATAAATAAATCGACCAGAAATATACAAAAATAATTCCCTGTGATTAGTAAACTTACTATGAAACACGTCACTAATATTCAGCTATCTGTTACTGAACACATCTTGCTGCCATTTTCTCAATGACAGATCAATAAGGTATTAGCTGTTACTTACAGTAGGTTTAATCAATTAGACAGGGGGTATTAATTACTGCCTATTATATGGCTGAATGGAAAGAATGTGTGGTACTTTTTACATAGAGAGTCGGGTATATAAACGTTTTTATCCAAACCACAAAAATACTTTCTGATTCCAATACTAAGGGCTAACGCAGCACCGCGTTTGGCAAGCGCCCCTTTACGATTGAACTTCGTTTCCTTATAAAGAAGTTCGGAAATTCGATCAAAACATTTGCCTTTAATCATTGAATTTAACAAAGTCAAATAGAAGTTACACATCTTTGATCGATTGAGAGAGACTTATTTTAGTAGCGTCCCAAGTGACTTATATACCGCGCCAAACCCTCCTTTGTACAACACGTGGGGAGATTCCTGTGCACAGGACTGAACACAGATGGAAAATATGCTAATTAGGATATGACACAAACATTCAACGTATTAAAATTAGCACATTTGCCAGGTATTTCAGGTGAGTTCAGTTTTGTGCACAAGTATCTCTCCACATGTTTAATGGAGTGTTTGGGGAGGTATGTATCTCTGTATTTGCAGCATTATACAAAAAAAAAAAAAACAATGAATTAGAATTGGTTAAAAGTAACCGAATGATGCGTGTTATTGTTAACTTTTTTTTAAGGGATATTTGGTATTTATTACCAAGGTTACAATATGTATTCAGAACCATGGTATTCAGCATACTCACTGCAAGACTATGTCCCTTTGTAATGACCTCTTGAGTGCACGAGATCGGTGTGGGTCTCAGTAGCAGGGATGAGGTCAAAGTAACAGCACCAGGGGAACTGGAGAATAGTTTAAATAGGAAATACAAGTGGGGGGGGGGAACAAGATAGTGAATGTGTTTGGGCTGCAAATGATTTCTCTGCTGCAGATGGACCGCTCATAACAAATAATGCTGTCCATATTAAATGGGAAAAAAGTCCCTCAGTTGGTATTAACACTAAACACCGTATTTCCCTTCGCCTTAGAATGGGGTCACCTTGCTATAGTGAAATTGCCCATTTCTGTCTTATGCTGCAGAGAATAATACGATTTTGCTGACCAGTTATAAAGTGAACATGACACCCAGCACTTCACTTCAGAAACAATGTCTTTGTTTGTACTGGTGTTTTAGAAAAGCAATTGAATTATATGACATATGAAAAAAGGTAATTTATCAAAGAGTGTTTAATTCTTCTGTTCCTGTGGAATATGCGTAAAATCTTTTCTCATACAAAATAACTTTCTGGGGAAAGATGCACTCACTGTTGGAAAACTGTATAGAAGTAACAATATTAAAGCTACGTTGGCCCTTAGTGTGGAAATGACTTCAGAGCTGACTCCCCAGCCAAATTCCCAAAATATGGGTATTTTTGTCTTTTGTTGAATACAATTGGCCACGCTCAATAGCATTCCTTTTGACATATATATATATATATATGACACCGTATTGGCCCGAATACTGTGCTACGTTTTTCCCCTAAAAATGTCCTTCCGAAAACTGTACTCGTATTATATGCGCAGCCTAACACCTTTAATTTTTCATGTAGAAAACCTTCAAAACTTTAGGGTCGTATTATGTGCAAGGCCGTACTGCATTTGGGCCAATATGATGTGGTGGGTTCTGGGGTTAGAGATTTCTGGGATTGTGCGTTTATTCATTTTAATTTTCAACTGGTATCAGTTGTTTGGAGGTTAGCGGCCCTTCCTCCCAGGGTTTAAGCTCGCTCCGCCCCACTTTTTAAGTAGCAGGTTTTTTCGTGTTCCTGAGCAGGACAGGTCTATTGAGGTCATTCTCCCTCCAACAGAGGTAAATGAGAATTTTCTAAGATAGTGTTAGGACCTGCCTGCTGGTCATGCCGTGACGTGGCTGCTGGCTAATAACGCTTTGGCCAAATGGTTTAACTAAATTACCCTCACTCATGAGAATAATAACTATGTATTTTGTCACATTGGGCATTTTTGTCTTTTGTCATATTTATAGACTTAGCAGAAGAAATGGCAGTTGGCTAAATGTACCTCTGCTGCTTTCATGAATGAGCACATTTGCCACCTCAGTGAATTCGTGTCACCAGGTTCTGGTACCATGAGACGCTACCTCCACCACTACATATTATAGAGAACCTGAAAACTGCAATTCTGTTGCACAGCAAAACAATAGGTATATTTGTGTATGCAGCTCTGGATAAGGCACATACATATACAGTCACAATAACTCTCTGTATTGGAGACCATGCCACCTATTATTTCGTATATATGGCACAAGTCCATGCAGGGTCCCCCTACTTCAGGGGCCAGTGCCTTTACTGCTTGAGTGACGGAAAGGCCAGCAAGGGGGTTAGCCACATGGTTAATCAAGGTCACCTTAGTTGTGCTTATTTGAAAAAAGATCTGGACCCTCACCGCCAATGAAGTAGTACATTTGAAGTGCAGTTCTCTGTCAGGACACGTGATACAAACAGATGAATGAGAACAGCTGTGTTGTAAGGCAAAATGTATCAGAATATTTCTCCGTTTTTTAAAGCGGCAATCCATGGCGTTTTTTTACTTCATTTTTTTTTTTACATTGGATTGAAGCAGGAGGTCTCTGAAGATGAACTCCATTCATTTCCTGCTCGGGGCGACCCCCGGCTTCCGGAGATACCTCCATAGTGGGTGCCAGTAGGTTCACGTTATGGCGGAGTTTCAAAACATCCTGCAGGCCAATAGGAAGCTGTGATGTCATTCGGTTGAGCTTCCTATTGGCCCATGTGACACTGGAACTTTAAACTTTATATCCCAGCTAGCTCAGTCTGAGCGACTACCGGCACCCCTTACGGAAGCAAGTATCTCCAGAAGCAGGGGGTCCCTGGAGCTGAAATGAGTGGAGTTCTGCTCCGGAGACCCCCTGCTTCAAATCTGTGTTAAAAAATGAACAAATTTAAAATGGCATGAATTGCTCCTTTAGGCTTGGCTGCAAATATCACTTGAAAGTCCTGTGCTGCTGTTGCATAGTGGGTTACCCTCCTTATTACCCTTGTGTTTCTAGAGCTCAATGCTGGTTTTATCCGGGCAACATGCTTTTTTTCTTTCAGTGGATTTAAACATGCTTAAATAATGCATGAAATAAAACATTTGAATGTTCAAAGAACTAAAAGCATCCAGCGATAAGACATATTGTGCTTCATAAAATTACAAATGACTCATAATTTTAATTAGCAAAAGCAGAATTACGACTTGGATTATTAGACGTTCTGGAAAATTTCAGCACAGCCAGTTTTTTGCCTTGCAGAGCCCTCTAGTGAAAATGTGTAAAAATGCAAGACTATCGTACAAGACACATAAATATGCCTAACACATTGTACAACAAATATGAAATAATATACCTACGCTATGACAAAAATGTGACAACAATACCACTGCACATTGTTTCAATTTGATGCTGTATCAAAGCTTTTAATACTATTAGTAATCATTTCTTCCTTCTAAATTATTTACAAGTTGCTACATAATACATGCAATTTATTAACATTATTAGAATATACCAACTTCTTAGATAAAAAGCTGGTTCTTTTGGTGTATGTTCTAGCCATAAAATGAACAAACTGCCATCACACCAAGGAAAATGCCAAGGGGCAGGATCTCTATGATAGCTTTAATTGTTTACTATGTGTAACAAAGCTAATGTTTGGCATTATTGATTAGCACCTTTCGTGGAACTGAAAGAGAGGCGGCAGTAAGGCCCAACTTATCACACATAGCAAATATAACTGCTCCTGTGTGGGGGTTTCCGCTGTTAATGATATGCCAGCTTTATTCAGCATTTGATAAACATTTAGAACCAAGAACACATAATTAACAGTGATTTGTGCTTTCATAGCATGAGATTGTGAGCATGTGTACTAGTATTTCTGATGCATGTGCACATAAGATCACACTCCATAGCCACTGTATATTTAGCCTAACACCGGAATATGGAATGAAACAGGAAAAACAATGTAATATTCTCACCGGTGCTTGTTGAATTCAGAGATTTCACCACTGATTATCAGTGACAAGGTCCATCCTATCGTTAAACCTCACACACCAATATATTATGCTGCAGGTAGCTCAACTGAGCTCTATATAAAACGGGTGCAGAAGTACTAAAACTAGCAGAGCCTATCCTGGACCAAGTCGCCTCTGAGACATGATTGCACATCTTGATTCTGCTCTGGCACAGAAACGCTCCTATTGTATGTACTGTAACCTAAATGTTCCACCCGCACTGAACCCTGCTCACTAGAGGTGGTTGAAAATGGAATTATAGTTTTTACGGACCTAACAACAAATACAAATGTCTACAATTGCCCCACACAAGACTGTCAGCTGCTCTCCGCTCCAATACCAGGAAGTTATACATTTTCAGAATGGTTTAAAGGACTCCCAGAGAAATCACAAGAGCTTAAAAATACCATTACCTCCATTTGTAGAATTGTTATTAAAAAAGGTCCCAGCTAAAGCTTGGAATAGAATGCAGTATCCTAACACCAACTTATTTGCAAATGTACTTAATAGGGGTTTGCTGCCGAAGATATAATTTTGCCATTGATTTATCCATATCTTTTCCTTATTTTTCATTGATTAGATTTTAACCAGCCTATTCGGCACAAATGGAGGGTAAACATGTTCTTCAATTGTGTTTTAGAAGCCTAGTATAAGAAATAAGGGTAGATTTAATGCTACCATCTTTCCCACTGCTGCAAATGCATTATGCTAAGTCATTTCCCACCTGGGAGCTTAGTCGAGTACAGTATGTAGCTGAGATCATTATACTGTAAGAAATTATACTAAATTATTCAGCTTTGGGGTTCGTTTTACAGCAGCAATAGAGTTTGTTCTTCAAAAAGAAACTAAATAAACAGGTAACAGCCAACAAAGAAATATGTAAAGGAAGAGTATGTGTTTTTACATCTCTTTGGGGGGACAAAAAAAGGAGCTGAAAGAAATGAAAAGCATATAACAAAGAGACAGATCGAGAAGCTGTGATCATTGAAAAGGGCTCTGAGATTTACTGCTCATACACAGGAAACAAAGCCAAATGTTACGTCTTGTATTCCTGGTATTTTATTGGGAGACAGTGTTTGGCTCTGTAATAATGATTATTGCACATTGTCAACAGTTTCATCAATTATCAGGGGCTAAAAATAAAAACTGGACTTTGTCGTTCTGTGAGTGATATTAATTGGTCTCAGTAGTACGTAATGAGTTTGAAAGCTCCTACCTGTTTGCCCTCGGGAGTGGAGGCTAGAGGCCGACAACAATTTGCAGCATACCATTAACACATAGGCCAGAAAGAGCCAGTGAGACAGAAGCATTGATTTGGCATGGAATGTCATCCTGCAGGCACAAAAAAGGAAGCTACTAAGTGTCATCAAAGTACAATGAATAAAACAGACATTCTGGTGGGAAAGAGAGAGGATAAATAATGCTGGTATATAACGCCAGCTTGTTTGTTACAATAGAAAAATGAGCATTTGTAATCCACACATGAACCATTTCAATGCAGGAGGAACTTGCAATGCATCGTCAGCAGCTCTTGGCAGCCAAATGGTGCCAAAAATACATGGCAGAGCAGCTAGAAACATTCTAATGTCTAGGTATATAGCAGATTATAACTCCTTTCCCTTCCAACTTCAGGAACACATCATACCTGGGGCTTTACTTCTCGTGGTGTTATTTCATTGGCATGATGGGGTGGGGGGGGGGATCACATGGATTGGGAATTCTTTGTCTATAGATACAGTATTTATACACATCTGAATAGCACGTTTGACTGAAAGAAGACTGGATCCAAGTTTTTTTTTTGCACAATACCATCTATAATGTCAAATTCCTTCCTGGACCTTATCAATATAATTTTGAATCAAAATAAGACTACTGTTATGCCTTCCCTAAGAATTATCTATTTGTTCAGAGAAGGGTAATCTATCTATTGATAGAGAGCTGAAAATGAACCTATGGATTTCTTTGAATTAGATTCAGTGTGCTCCTTTTTTCTAGAGAATCCAATATCATGTGAAATGCTTGTGCTACATCTGCAAGTAAAAGTGTCGCTCATTGGCAAAATACTGGATGGGTATCCTTCTCCACCTAGAATTGTGTGTGGAAATTAGAATGGTAACTTGTAAGGCAATACAAAGCTAGAACTGTCTATTTGCCATCAATGAAAATGTTACACCCCTAAACATGATAACTCTAAACTCCCTGATCTAAAGAATTACATGGGAATGTGTCTTCCAATGGGAGTGGGATTCTGTACTTTCTTGTCCCAGGTTCGGCTGCACAAGCTGTGTAATAGAGCAGCTCTAGGGAATTCATGTACACAATGGATAGGCAACTAAACGTGACACGCCTACTGGGTGTTCCTTTGCCTGTCACTACCCAGAATCCTTGTTTGAAGCTGAGCCACTGTATGACATGACAATGAGGAGAATGCAGTCGGTTTGGAGACCTGGGGAAGACACCCAGATACTCTCAGGAGTTCTTTATCTTTGCTGAATGCAGACTACCAGGGGAGACCAATATATGAACAAAATAATCAAAACTGGTAAAGAAAGGGTTTACAGAAAGCAAGCAATTGTATGTAGCACACAAGAGTCTGACATGTATGGCTGAAAATTTATTTTTACTTATAGCATAATACATACAGTAATACAGGTATAAAAAGGACCAAAAACGTTTCAGGGCATCAAGCCTTTCATCAGATCAGCCCTCAGTGTGACTGTTGTGTGCTACATATAACTGCTTTCTGTGTATTGTGACAGAATCATGGAATATGTATGTTAGCAGGTTGCATTATGCAGGCTTTCCAGGGTGCGAGAGGTTAACATCTCTGGAGCGGCAGTCTGCAGGTGCACCCAATTCAGACTGAACTGAGTGCATGGGGGTTTATATGGCAGTCCGAAGGCTGCAAGAGAGGGGAGACTTTTCCCCAAACAGTAGGACACTGGTTGGTACAGTTCCCGAGGCCTGCTGGATGCAGAGCCTGCTATGAATGCCTGGGGCACACAACCAGGAACCTGAGCCACAGCCCGTGGAGGAACCAGGCCTGCCTTTCTGCAAGGTGCCGCTGTATCCAGAGGGATTGCCTGGGGACTCCTGGGCAGGGGCGTAGCTATAGCCCGGGCAAAGCACTCTTAGGGGGGCCAGCTCTCCCCCCCTGTCGGCGGCCCATCTGTCTCTCTTCAGATAGGCAGGTTTGGGTGGGTAGGGGGAGAGTGGAGGATGCCGGCTGCGGAGTGCGGAGCTGATCATGGAACAGCTGTAGGGAGGAGGGAGGGGAGTAGGACTTTCTTGCTGCTTAACCACTTCCGGGCAGCAGGTGGTGCTGCAGAGCACTCCATAGCTGCTCCTCTCTGCATCTCCCTGTTCCGTGTGTGTGTGTCTGTGTGTTTATAAGTGTATGTTGGTGTGTGTATTTCTAATGCATATGTGTGTTTCTTGCATTATGCGCATGTATATGTTGTATATTAGTGGGGGTTTTTATATGTTGAATATAAATGTGTATTTGTATATGGTATGTGTGTATATGGTGTAGTGTTTGTGTGTATATATGGGAGCAGAGGGAGTAGAGATGATGATTATAAGGGGGGAGAGGAGATGATGGTGAGGGATGATGACGAGGAGGGATGGGGAGAGATGAGGGATGATGAGATAGAGCAGGGGAGAGCAATCTTTTTCTCCTGCACCCCCCTGCCGGCTGTCCCCCTCTCCGGGCCCCCCCCTCCCTTACCTTGGTTCTGGGCGTCATGACGTCACATTGCCATGGCGACGCGTCTCCAGAAGCCGTCTGAACCAAGGTAAGCGAAGTTTACAGAGGCCTTCGCCGCTTCCCTGGCATTTAATTTAAGTGCCTTCGGAAGCACGCGGGGCCTCTGTAAACCCCGCGCCCCCTTGCAGATAATCTCACGCGCCCCCCAGTTTGCACACCCCTGAGATAGAGGATGGGACAGAGAAAAAATTCTAGTCAGTATTAATGGGGCCCTGAAAAATGTTTTGCCCGGGGGCCCGCAAATGTCTAGTTACGCCACTGTTCCTGGGACAGATTTCCCAACACCTCAAATTAAAGACTATATATTTTGTATTTTATAGTTTGCAGTGTTTATAACAGAAAGTTAATCTAGCTGCCCAGTGGGTCAGTCAGGGCCATGTATGTTTAGATAGCCTCCTTACTGTGGAGTAGGCTTTTCTTTTATGGTTTGTGTTTTGCCCTTAAAGAGTCAGTGTCCAATACTGTATTTTTCTATGTGGAAAAATAAACTACGGCAACGTTTAAGGGCTAAAATACACTGTGTGGACTCGTACTGACCCTACTACGAGGCTGTCCTGCCACAGTATCTATGAGCAGTGGGGACAGAACTATCTGTAGGTTTAAGCATCTCATCTTTGGGTGGGTTACTTTTTTTCCTCTCTCCATTTTCGTGTGCAGAACATGCCTTTTTATTTTTGTAAAAGAAAAGGTTTAGTCTTCTAAATTCAGTAAGATACCATTAGATACACTCCTTGAAGCAATGCACTTATGTGGTTTTTGGATTGTTTTACTTCCCTGTTCTCTATTAGTCTGACGCACTGCATTATTTTTTGACGCACTGCATTATTTTAATAGTCTTTTATTGGGTCATAAAAAGATTGCATATAGGCCGAAGAAATATTTATTGACTGTTCTAGAGGGATTTTCTGACCTTCTGAATCCGCAGATGAAGGCCAAAGGCTATTGATAATATCTGAAAACCTAAAGTCCCATGTGGTCTATTTATCAAAAACCATCCGGCAAACTGAGGCAAAACTGGAGCAAAATACGCACCAGCTTCGTCAAAGAAAACATTTCCCCATTGTTAGGATTGATTTTCTCTGAAAAAGCTGGTGCTGTTTTTTCACTTAAATCCTGCACCAGTTTAGCACACGGAGGACGGTGTTACATAAGCCTCACTGGAAAATGTCGGTGAGAACGGCGAAATGTCCCATTATGACATTCACCGCTGATTCGCGTGTATTTGCACATCCGAAGTGTGTAGCCTTTGTTTAGACCTGGGGCGGCCTACAGGTCCCCTTTTCCATATATCCCTGCTTCAGCACAGGTGGCTCCGTCAGTGGATCAGTCATTGAGACACCTGTGCTGAAGCAGGGATATCCTGAAACCCTGACCTGTTGGTGGCCCTTGAGGACTGGCGTTGGCCGCCCTTGCTTTAGAAGTTTTCTTTTAATGCAGTTGAAGCATTTTCAGCTGGTGACTCTAATAGGGGTTCTTGCAATCCTTGGAAGTACGGAACATGCACATGTAATCCAGATGCTGAAATGTGCAGGTACTAAGGGTTATGGAGTATCACAACCCCTTTATTTTTTTAAACCCAGGCGACCACTACTTCTTCATTTACAGACTTCAGGTTCCAGTTGAACGTCAAATAAAACGGATTTTATTTAAAAAAAGGTTATCTCCCAATTCAGAATCTAAATCTTGTATGAGCCGTTCTTAAATGTAGGCGCAGTGCCGCTGCTCGTGTAAGACCCTGTAATCACTGCCCTGATCTATTTAATGAGTTAGATTGCCTGATATTAATCTGTATGGATCCAGGGTTTCTTTTAGTCACGGTGCGCTGTTTACCAAACAGACTATGGAAGCATTTTGCATATATGGGAGGCTTCCCAAGATGAAACACTTTAGACCAGGGGATGGCAAACTCCAGTCCTCAAGGGCCACCAACAGGTCAGGTTTTCAGGAAATCCCTGCGTCAACACAGTCAAAGACTGAGCCACTGATTGAGCCACCGCAGGGATATCCTGAAAACCTTACCTGTTGGTGGCCCTTGAGGATTGAAGATTGGCCACCCCTGGTCTAAACTAATTTAGTGACCAGGTGGCATATTCAAGTTCACAGGATGGAGACTGTGGGTCCATCACCCTAAAACTAAGGTGGACTTCTGGAAATACTGTAAGACCGCATACGTTTCCTCTTCCCATATATAAATGTATAATATAAATAAAGAAGTTGTCTTACCTTGGGGATTTTGCAAGAATTTTGTTCCAGTCAAACACAATTATTTTAGTATCTCCTTCACTGTTACTCCAAATTCCCATTTGCAACTACGAGTAACTACGTGTGCTTTTCATGAAAATATATATATCTTTCCCAGCAGGGACCTACAAAGAAAACAGAATAGACAGTAATTAGAGGCTTAAATTGTGACGTTCTATGCAGTTCGGTTGCCGTCCACAGTTTGTGTTTTGCATCACAATCTACGGGTTATTTAAAAGCAGCGAAAGTATACAACGGTCAACAAATTAGCTACCAATGCTTCTGCTGTTGTAACTGTTTATCTGCTTATTTTTCCCTCTACCGCCGGCACAGCATAACCTTCCATTATCAAAAATAATGCACGCTGTAATTTGTCACAAATTCCTAATTGGCGGCTGTCGCCTCCGGAATGATCAAAATGACCTTTTTCTGATTTGCTGCCACTCATTTTAAACTATTCAAAATACAATTTTATTTTTTTTATTTTAAATATGAAAGCACATTCTTCTGTTTGGTGTGCAAATCAAACCTCTGGGTTAGTGGAGCATGTCAGAAAATGCCTTTCAGTTTCCTTTGTACAAAGAGACACATAATATGGCTTGATGAAAGGGAGCGCGTCTATCTTATTGAATGCTGGGGGACCTGTCCACTGAAGTCCCATTGCATTAGCATTGACATTTCTGCAACTGATAACCAATGCCAATGCCGTGCGTAATAAGCAATGTCTTCCCGGGCACTTAAACTTGCAAATGTTTTGTGTAGACGCAGAAATTGAACTTGGTAACCCATTCACTGCCAGGGTGGTAATAACACAAGACCACCACAATAAAGTCATCCTAGGCCTGTCTACCATTTATGATGAGACAGAGGCCCCAGAATGGGGTCGTAGGCTCCTTAAGGGCTGCGACGTCCTGATTGACGTGAGCTGGGGGGGTCGGTTAACCCCCCTTCCCCCACGGATTGGGGAAGGCTGCTTATCCCCTCCCATGTAGGGGGAGAGGGGTGAGAGGGACCCTAGGAGGAAAAGTCAGAGCTAACGGAATTCCCGATGTGAGGCTATTGTATTAAACTGTTTGGAGTGTTATATTAACAGGGTTTCGTATCACACAGGAGCAGTTTGTCTCCTCGTCACAGCGGAGCTGCCGCACCAGCCAAGCTCAGGAGATGGAGAACGGGCGAGGACTTTAGGGTCCGCCTGTCAGCTGGAGACCCTAGAACAGCTTGGCAGGCTGGAGGCGCCGGCTTTGGGGCCGGGCCGGCCTATGCCAATCAACGCTGGTAAAAGGCTGGGTGCCAGCTCTAGGGCTGGGCCTAAGCTGACCCTAGGAGCGGGAGGGGGAGGGAAGCAGCCCAACATCGGCTGATAAGGATCTCCCCCTCCCATTTTACAGTGCTTTGGGCGGGGGGAGGGAGCGCAGCCAGTTGCTGGCTGCTGGGCAAGGATCTCCCCCCCATTCACATGTTACGGGAGGGGGGAGGGAGCGCGGCCAGGCTGGTTGATTTTAACAGCGGGTGTTAAAATAAAGCTGTGACCTTTTCTTCCAACCTTGTATGGTGTGACGTTATTTGGTTTAGCGTTACAAAGGAGGGGCGGTGCTTAAAGTCTTTAAGAACGAAGAATTAACCCCTCACACGCAGAGGTTCCTGTGCTGTTCTGCTGCAGTACGTTTCGCAGCCTAAGGCCACGGCGTGGCGCTCGAAAGGCCGTGCGCGACACACGCCAGGTTCAGCCCTCTATCGGGCCGGCCCCAGTGGATGTGTGTGTCGAGCGCTCACATCACGATGGCGCGTCCGCTGGCAGGGAAGACAAGAATTTTGTCTCCCTGTGCCGAGACGTGATCACGTGGTCGGCGGGCAGCCAATGGAAGGGTAGATATGCCCCGTCATGGCCATGCCTCCCCCCAATCATGGCCACGCCCCCCGCGCATCCCATAGCTCCCCTACAGACCGCAGATCGCGGCTTTTATCTGTGCACGTGCAGCAGTAGCCTTATCCCGCAGCGAAGCGGGTGGGAGCAGGCATTCCATAGCTTGGCCATTGCAGATGTAGAACCTGGAACTGCTGTACAACGGAACGTATTACCTAAGCAGGGTTCTCAACTCCAGTCCTTCCTCAAGCCCCTCTCGCTGCCCCAACAGGTCAAGTTTTCATGATATCCCTGCTTCAGCACAGGTAGCTCAGTTGAAGACTGTACTGAAGCAGGGACTGATTGAGCCACCTGTGCTGAAGCAGGGATATCCTAAAAACCTGACCTGTTAGGGTCTTGAGGACTGGAGTTGAGAACCTCCCGATGGAAGGTTTGGTACCTAAAGCACACAGAGATAAATGGATCAATGCGCAGATTCCAGTCTTTGTCAAACGGCAATTATGTTTGTACATTTCTTCATGCGGCTGTATTAAGTTAATCAAGGCTGTTACATGTCACGCAGGTCATTAACTAGGAGGGTTTATACCACCTCAAACCTGACAGTCTGGTGCGAATGAAAAATGTGTCCGTAGGAGACATAAATTTAAATATATTATAATAGCTGCAGCTCTAATCAACTCCATAACTCCCCATATAATGACACTCGCCAATGCAGAAACCAACACGCACAGAGCACAATAGGTATAAAGTATATCGAGGCGCTGGCACCACTGTCCCGATTGAACTGTGCATGGTAACGCTCTGTGAACAATGCATCAACTTCCACTCATGGCAGATCCTTCACTTTCACTGGTCGTTGCCTGCATCTTCACCGTGTTAAACAGGCAAGTAAGAGACACAAGAGGAAAACACTTCTCTACTTTTAGAAACAAGTCTCATTGTACAGTCATCTTCAGTCTGATTTTGAATTACTTCTTAGGCTGCGTCCATACCATGGCAGACCGCGTGGACGCGTCCGCACGCTGAGTGAACAGACTGCCTTAAGGCAGTGTTCGCGTACATGCGGCGTTCGGGCGGGTGCGCGCGGAGGTAGGAGGGGCGCGCGACAGGGCGGTCACGTGAGCTGGTTCGCCCCCAGGAACGCCCCCCCACAGTGTACTATGGCCAGGGAAAGCACCCGCTTTCCCTCAGCCTCCGCGCGTCTCCGCACGGGCTGCGGGGTCCGCAGCTGCCACGCTGCCGCTGAGCGCGCTCATGCTTCCGAGCGGTGACATCTCCAAGCACGAGCGCTTGGCTGTCTTGCATATTTTTTTTCAAGTGCGAGTGGGGGGCGTGGCTGCGCAGTGACTGGCGGTTGTGGAAGGGGCATGTGACCCTTCAGCGCGCCTGAAATAAATTTTATCTGTCTCGCCAAGCGCCTAGCGCCTGCGAGTGTACAGGCACGAGCGCGCCGCGTGAGCGTTGCCGTTCATGTTTACATTCACTAATATAAATGCGCCAAAAGCGCTCAGTGGCAGCGTGGACGCAGCCTTAAAGGTACAATCCCACATCGTTGGCCAGTTGAGTTTCTTAGGCTGAGGCCCCTCCGCTGCACGCGCGCCCGTGAGACTGGCGGCGTGTGCAGCTGATTACCCGGTCTGCACTGAGCTGCAGGAAGAGAGACCAGGGGGGGGCGTGGCGGGGGAGTGACGGGGCGCGGCCATGACATCACCCGGCAGGTTCACCCTCATTGGCTGAACTGCCGGGGGTGTGGCTTAGCGCTCCGTCGCGAGTCCTGCTCTCAATTCTATTGAGAGCAGGAGCAACTCTCGCCACAGCGCTGCGGCCCCCCCTCGCATCGGGCCCGGCGCCATTGTGGGGCGGCTCTCGTCCCTGCAGCGTCCGCCACAGCGGGCGCTGCAGTAGCCAGCGGGAACCAGACCTCAAGGGCCTCTGACTGGGGAAGTGTTTTCTGTACCCTTATCCCACCTCCTCCAGAGAACCAATAAAGATAAGGAGTTGGGGAGGGGGGACTCTGGCTGTACAAGTTGCTGATGTCACTGTGTGATGTCACGGTGTGATGTCACAGTGTTATCACACAAAAGGGAGCAGCCAGAGGACATCCTACCCCTCCCAAATCTCACTTTAAATAATAAATAAAAAATACTTATAGGTGTCCGATTTGGGTTAAAAAAAAAAGGGCATCAATTACCCAGACGAATCCCTTAAACATGTTACTGGAATTTTAACTTGAAAGAGTGTCCTCCTCGTACCAAAAATTCGCTAACTATTTAGGAGTTAATGTTTAAAAAAAAGTTTTCTTAGGTTCATAACTATTTTAACAATTCTGCTTTGTGATCAAGATTTTAATATTTTGTTTTTGTTTTTATGATTACGTTACCCTGGGAGGTTTACATCAACTCAGAGAAGGGCCTTTGCTTGGGCTACAAAAAAAAAACACATTAACGGGAATTTCAGCTGCAAATCTCTAAAGGGCCAATTATCATTACTGGAGAGTTTATTGTTAATTAGACCACTTTTTAATTGGACTCTTCTTTAAAAAAAAAAAAATCACAACAATAATAATTAGATAGCTCCTGGTATAGTGCTGTGAAAATATGTGTGTGTTATCACAATGATTTAACATTAGTCGACATTACTTTGAAATGTATCTTTGGAACGTACATCTTGTCAATTTCCAAAGTTGAGATATAAATTATATATAATATAAACAAACACAAACAGAGCCCAGTGCTATATCCAATGGCACAAATACACAGTGAAATACCTATACTGTATATTCTCTTGTAAAAAGGGTCGTTTAGTTTAACCCTTTGGCCAAAGCGTCTTAATCCTGCTGCCACTTACGAGGCAATTATATATAATTAAGATGTTCTACAATTAAAACAGCCTTGCTTATTAAACCATTCCCAATCTAAGGGGCTTGCAATACATTGCATTTTCTCTGGCAGTGTAAGAGGGATGTCTGCCTGTAGCCAATGGTTTAAGTGTGATGAAGGTTAATCAGGGGTAGAGTTACAGATGTACAGTAGTCAGCCTTATCTTACATACTGATAACGCAGAATATTGCATGATACTGCAGAATATCACAGAGTCTCCGTAGGATTCAATGCCAGTGATAACGCTGGATATATCCCACTGTAATACACCAGAGGTTAAAATAACCGTGCCTACTGTACATCTGTATATGTACAAACCTATATTTCCATTGAGATGTAAAAGATAATCTATTTATTTATCTTTTACCAGCAAACAAAAATCATATGCTAATGCAATGATTTGCTGACGGCCCCAATGGTAACATTTAATAATAATTTTATTTCATATAGTGCTTTTCTCCCAATGGGACTCAAATCGCTTCACAATTATAGTATAGTGTGTAGTACGCAGCACATATGGGTTTTTTTTTTTTTACAGACACCGTCCCTGCCCAGATGAGCTTACAATCTGGTTTTGGTGCCTGAGGCACAGGGCGAAAGTTGACTTGCCCAAGGTCACAAGGAGCCGACACTGGGAATTGAACCAGATTCCCCTAGTGTTGTTATCAGTGTCTTTACTCACTGAGCTGCTCCTCCCTAACATCAGGGATATCCTAAAAACCTGACCTTTTGGGGGGGGGGGGGCGGGGGACTGGAATTGAGCCCCACTGGAATAGTGTCACAGGAGACCGGGACTAACACCGGGAATCCACTCGCCGGACAGAAATACAGAGTTAATAAAAGTGAATTGATTGGCAAATGATAACCACAACTGACACAGACATAAGACATGCATTCACCCACTGGGATAACCGGGGAATAACATGCAGGCCTAGGCACGGGAACCTCTGTGAAGAGACGTTCCCCGTAATGTTCCCACGCAGTGTCTACAGCAGTGTTTTTCAACCAGGGTTCCTGTCATTTTCAGGTCATTTTAAAATTGTACCAAATACAGAAGAATTTATAATGCATCTGATCTACGACACAGTATTAGAGAGGGTTGGGGTTCCTTACAATGCATGTGATCTCCGACACGGTATTAGAGAGGGTTGGGGTTCCTTACAATGCATGTGATCTCCGACACGGTATTAGAGAGGGTTGGGGTTCCTTACAATGCATGTGATCTCCGACACGGTATTAGAGAGGGTTGGGGTTCCTTACAATGTATCTGATCTCCGACACGATATTAGAGAGGTTTGGGGTTCCTTACAATGCATCTGATCTCCGACACGGTATTAGAGAGGTTTGGGGTTCCTTACAATGTATCTGATCTCAGACACGATATTAGAGAGGTTTGGGGTTGCTTACAATGCATCTGATCTCCGACACGATATTAGAGAGGTTTGGGGTTCCTTACAATGCATCTGATCTCTGACGCGATATTAGAGAGGTTTGGGGTTGCTTACAATGCATCTGATCTCCGACACGATATTAGAGAGGTTTGGGGTTCCTTACAATGCATCTGATCTCCAACGCGCTATTAGAGAGGTTTGGGATTCCTCAGAATTTCACATAGGATTCCTTAACCAAAAAACTGGCACTGCAACTTGAACTCCTGCCGGACACTAACTCTGGAACTCCCTCTAGAACTAACTAACTAACTAACTGGGGCCTAGGGCATTCCCCCCACCTTTATACCCCATTCTCACATTATGCATGCACATAGAAGTGGTCACTCGCAGGTGCTTCCAATACTACGTAGCCTCCTGATTGGTGGGTTACCTGCCACATACATTTACTTACATAAAAAGGGTTACATGGAACCTGCAACATTCCATCCTGAACACAGAATTAACCCCTGGTTCCCGAGTTGCTGGAACCAGGCTACACATCACATTAGCCCAACGTGTGCACAGTATACATAACGACACATCATATTATGGACAGGTAGGGGTAATGGCGTTCTTATCCTTTATTCAAAGCAGCCAAATCTACCCCTTCTGTCACATACAGGACTTTGGTCACTCAATCTGGGAAAGGTTTAGCTCTGAAACAGTTAATATTACCCTGTTTTTGCCAAAGCCACAGATTCCGAACTCATCAGTGTGAGAAAACCTCACCGAAAGAGGAGGCTTATACAGAATCTACAGCTGTAAAATACTGTTCCATCAAAAGTCATCACAACATGCAATGAATTGTTACTATAGTTTTCACAAGTTGTAACGAACTTGCACTCTGTATGTAGTATGAGATATTCCTTCCGCTCCTTTATTCCCTCTCAGTCAGTGTCCCCCAGAGTATTAATACTCTGCACTAACATTAACTCTTTCCCGTGAAGTCACTGCTCCATTTTCCTTAAGAACAAAAAACAAGAAGTGGCAAGTAAACATTAGAACAGGGGGGCGCAAGGTTTTTATAGGGGGGCCGTGGCGGCGGCTGTGGCCCCGCACTTTTTCCCATGCCATTTAAATTAAGTGCCGGGGGATCGCGTCAGGCCTTTGCAGTGTCTCCTACCTTGTCTTCGGCGACGCGTCATGGCAACGCGGCGCAAATGACACGGGTCACGTGTACCCCGTGCGTCATTTGACGATCGATCCAAAGGATTTGTGTGACTGTTTTTAGTTATGAAATGACTGTTTTACATAAATTCCATTGCAGCTCTTTTTTGGTGTGCACGGCTCCCCCATTTTCCATCAGTATATGTTTACCCATACCCGTCACAAAGTGACTGATTAGTAAAGCGCGTTGCTGTTGTACACTTCACATAGGAGAATACAACCAGTTATAAACTTAAACCGTCAGCTTGGACAGCTGTTTTATTTTTTTTACATTTTGCCCCCCTTTATTATGTGCATCAATACAATCCACACGATGATAAGTAATTAGCTAAGTTGCCGATCGATCGGCGAAGATTCGGCTCAGGGGTTCACTAAATGGCTGTCAGTACAGACCAATGATGCAAAGTTCTGTGAGGAAGATCATGTGACCAGGCAGTCACTAGATACAATGAGTGCACTGCTAGAGAGAGGGCGGTGCTCAAAAAGGGGTGTGTCAGAGCCTGTATCAGAAGAGGAAGGGGATGAGACTTTGTAAACGGTTGCTATAGAAGCAAAAAATGCTTGTTACATTATAATACATTAAAAATGTCAGAGTTTTTTTTTAATGCTACAAGTATTTTCTCATACAGTGCTACAGAACTGATTTATTAACAAAACACACACACGTAGAATATTGCTTGGTCTGCAGCTTTAAAGACCTTACCATGTAATGTGTAGAATCTAAGGTGCTAAAGTCACACAGGCGTTAAACCTGAGCTTGAAAAATCAATGGAATTTGCCCCTAACAGCAAGATGTGTATTTGTCCTTTATTTGCAGTGTATACAATGTTTCAAATTCACCCTTATTTCCCCTTGAATTTCCACCAGTTGACCTGGGTCAGTATTCCTCGGTTTCAGTTTGCAACATGTTCAGCTGCGCGAGAGTCTTTTACTTTAAAGCACATCGCAATTACCATGTAGCGCAGTGTACATAGAATTCTATGTCACACTAATCTAATTGTGGTGCCTGACGCACAGGGAGACAAAGTGACTTGCACAAGGTCACGAGCTACCCGACACCTGGATTTGAACCAGGATCCCCTGCGTCAGTGTCAGTGCAGCTGTTTTCAGAGTCAGAGCTGTTACTCACTGAGCCACACCTTAATTATTATTTTTATAGTAACATATATAACATAGAAAGTATAAAATGAGAAGATGCTGCATTTCATACACTGCCACTATTTATTTACAAGCTAATGAGAAGTCTTGCACAGAGCTATTTTAACTTGGTAAAAGCTACTGTAATCCGTTGTCCGAATGTACAACGATCAATCATTCTCCAAATTCATTGGGGAACGCACAAGACATAATGGACTAATGTTCGGCAAAAATCATCTTCAGAAAGAACTTACTGCTGTGTAAACCAATAGAACTCATATTATAAAGCAGGGCTCTGACACTGACCAATCACAAATGTGATCAGCTCAGAAAACCTCCTACACTATTATTTGGCATGAAATGTGCCCCAAACAGGGACACACCTTTACTCCCCAGAATGCTCAGGGCTGGACAACGCAAAGGGGGCACCCGGAAGTACGTCCCGATGACCTGCCCCCTTGCTTTAACACCATGCTTTACCAGCCCCGAGCCCCTTCTGGTGGGACAAGCATCTACCCCCCCCCCTCCCTCCCCCCAACTGCCGCCGCGACAAAGCAATTGGTCCACTGACCCATCAATCTTTTCTTCCTTGTTTTCAAAAAGATTAACTTAAATATCTGCAAAATAAAGAAATGTTAACATTGAAATAAAATTACCCGAAATAACTGGGATGGGTGGGAAACTTCTGCAACACCAAGGAACAAGTGACAGTTGCTTGTTCCTTGGTCCTAATTTAAAACTAACCGCCCCAACAGCCACCCTGATTGCTCACGCGATCATCATGACAGTTAGTTTGAGGGGTGGGGGGCGCACCCCCCCGGTCAGTGGCTGTTGCCGCCCATGCGGGCTAGGCGAGCTCTATAACAGTTAGGATAAGGTTGCATTATTATATGATAACAAATGAATTATTAGGAGTCTATCACTGGAAGCTGTATTAGCCATCAGAGAGGTGAACTGGAGACTGGAACGAATGATCCCAATGTTTCCTGCAGACGTGGGTATGACGTGGCGCTGTGTGACCTGTGCATTTGATCACAATTCTTTCACAACCCATCGCCACATGGCCCAGATATTACCTAGGTTTCAATGGTAAGGCTGACACATTATTTCAACATACATATGTAGCAGACCTTACTGAACCAGATAACGCAATGCAATGCGTTTACACTAGCACAATATTTGGCTCAAGAAATACCGGAAGCAATGGTAACGCATGCAATATTTTCTGCGTTATTTATTGCGTTAACTAGCATTAATGGGTGTGATAAGGTCTGCTACATCTTTATACAGTAACACCAGCATAGTCAGTAGGCCATGTCACCCTTCTAGGGTCACCAACACAGTAGGAATATCAGACGACGCCATGCTACAATTGTGCAGTAATGTCTCAGGAATCAGCCAATGTGCCCAGGGTATCCAACACAGAAATACGCGGCTATCAATGTTGCAGATTTCAACCCTTTGCATCCAAATCTCTTTTACGGAAAAGTGGAGAAACAAATAGCAACAGATTTATCAGAGAATAAAAAGAACCCATAGAAGACGAAGTGATTTTTTTTTTGTTTGTTTTTATATATTTTGTGCCGTTTTATTTCCCACTTTTGCAGCTGGGAGATTTAGAAACATATTCCAGAAAAGCGAGCAGTGAAATACTTCACAAGCACCCCGTCTTCCATTCCGTGTATCAAGTGTGCCACCTTGTGGATTCAACCGACATCACAGATCTGAATAAGGCGTTCTTAATGAATCTATGAAGAATGTTTATGTTGGTTCAATAAATTGTATCGTAACCAGCAAAAAAAAAAAAAAACACAAACATTGCAATAATTTTTACTGACTAATGAGTTTTGTTATAACAACTACAGTGTAGGATAAAGTGTTTTCTAATCCCCACAGTCAGCATAGTCCAGTCTAAATCCTTGTGGTTGGTGAATTTTCCCAGCAATAAAAAAATGTCTTAGGTCCTGAGCCTTCTGCAGCATAACCAGCTTTCAGGGTTTCAATCCTAACGTTTAGGGGACAAAGCTAGTGAATAGATTAAAGTGAACTCAACAAAACGAGTAAACAGTGCAAGAAAATTGCACCAGGCAGAGAATTCCTACAGTTTGTGTAGATATTGGTAAGTTTAATGCACTGGCAAAGCAGGTCCCTACTTTTAAGTTCGAGTGCGTACACTTTTGTGGAAGTGTTTTCCTTCTCTGTGAATAGGGGAGCTTGGGGTCTTTGCACAGTTACTGAGATGAAACCATAAGAATTCAGCGGGCACGGAAGACTTTTGCACAGGTAGAGTTACTGCAATAATGATGCTTCAAGAAACCCACCCACTTCAGAACATGCTTAACCCCTCCAGTTCTGGAGCAATGCACTGCTTGTCCTCGGGAAGTTAAAGAAATACACGGCCACTACAGATTGCCGCTTTAAAACTAGTATAAGGAACTTTGTAGACTGCTGTCTGCCCATCTGATAAATCGCCCATGTGGTTTAACCCTCTCAGTGCCAGAGAGGCATGTGATGGATTGCTTTGCAGTTAAGGGGTCAGACAGCAAAATATAACAAAGTAAAAAATATATATGCTTTATAGCAGGAGTAGCCAACTCCAGGGCTCAAGGGCCAACGAACGGTCAGGTTTTCAGGATATCCCAGCTTCAGCACAGGTGGCTAAGTTGAAGACTGAGCCTCTGATTGAGCCACCTGTGCTGAAGCTGGGACTGTTCAGTCACCTATGTTGAAGCATGGATATCCTGAAAACCTGACCTGTTGTGGAGTGGGGGGGGGCTTGAGGACTGGAGTTGAGCACACCTGACTTAGCATACAGTCCTCCACTGCAGGTAGGGATTCTGGGAAATGACATGCAAATGAGCACACAGTGTCACCTTTCACTTCATGTCCATTTTAACATGGACCCTTCTAAGCTTACGTATTACACAGCTTTTCAGCACTGCCGGGGTTAAAGAAGTAAACCTACTCACAGCTGTTTCAACATTTTGAGTCTCA
Source organism: Ascaphus truei (assembly GCF_040206685.1). Classification (NCBI taxonomy): domain Eukaryota; kingdom Metazoa; phylum Chordata; class Amphibia; order Anura; family Ascaphidae; genus Ascaphus; species Ascaphus truei. The sequence goes on from NC_134499.1 coordinate 23,668,436, forward strand.
TCAGTGTGAGGCTGGTTATACTTTAGAAAAGTGTTTCCCAACTCCACTCCTCAGGGAACCCCAACAGGACAGGTCTTACGGATATCCCTGCTCCAGCACAGGTGGCTCAGTCAAAATGACTGAGCCGCTGATTGACCCTCTTGTGCTGGAGCAGGGATATCCTTAAGACCTGACCTGTTGGGGTTCCCTGAGGAGTGGAGTTGGGAAACACTGCTTTAGAAATGAATTCCCAACAAGCCCCTAACACAATGGTGTGTGTGTGTGTGTGTGTGTGTGTGTGTGTGTGTGTGTGTGTGTGTGTGTGTGTGTGTGTGTGTGTGTGTGTGTGTGTGTGTGTGTGTGTGTGTGTGTGTGTGTGTGTGTGTGTATGTATATATATATATATATATATATTCTGTGTTATTTATTATAATGTTTCGCTTTCAGGCCAACATTCATAAAAATTTAGTTTTTATAAAGCAACTGTTAAAGGTGAATAGAAAGTCATTGTTGCTTCATAGAATTCAAGCTGTTGGTATTCAAAATGAAAGAGGCATTCCAAAGGTAGCCATCTTTACGTTGGCCTGCCGTAAACGCATTTGATGTGCTTTATTAAAAAAATTACGAGCTTTACTTTATCTCTTTAATGCTGCAACATGACTCACGGAATAATGCCTCCAGCACAGCATGTGTTAACTAAATCTCTCTTTAACCGTTTGCAGGACGACCAGGCGCAGAAAGGGTCAAAGCAATTGCACAGCCTGCGAGCCCCCCACCCGTGATGCGATGCTGCATACAATATTGCTCTGACGCCTGTCAAATCCTATATAGTTTTAAAATATTTGCACTTCAGAACTGAATCTGGGTTTACACAGGGGAACCTGTTTCTTTGTTCAACCAATACACTGCAAAGAGTAAACTTTGAATTGCATATCCTTCAGCGAGCCAAGATTTTTTCCAGTCATCTTTCAGTTTGCCTTTTTTTTCTTCTCATTTCCTCAGGGTGACCTTAACACTTTGCATTGCAAAAATGTTATCTTTTCCACTTCAGTTCAAATATGCAAAATACATTTTTTTCTTTATTTCTCGCAGCGCTATTTCAAGTTTGTCATAAACTGGCATTTCTATTCTGTTAGTGGGGGGAATTAAACAGTGTGTGCGGATCAGGTCACCCGTGGTAATTATAGGACTAACCCCTTCAGTGCTGGGAAGGCTTCAGGTGTTTCCTGGAGAAAAAGGAGTTAATGGGTTCTCCTTGGCGACGGTGTTAAATATGCAAAACATACAGAACCCCAATAAGCTCATATTGAACCCCCAAAATAACTAAAATATATATATATATATATATATGCATATAGGTGTCAAAGGGGAGTGCTACTGAGCATGGCAATGTATATTTAAAACCAGAGACAGAACATGAAACACAGACAGAGCTCAGTGTTAAATATGCACTAGCTGCTCTATGTTAGAGCTACTTTGTAAGCAAAGGGTTAAAGGAGCAATCCAAGCACCTTTATTTTTAACATGTATTTTAATTATTTTAGACCCAGGATTGAAGTATGGTGTCTCTGGAGCTGAACCCCAATAATTTCAGTTCCGGGGACTCCCTGCTTCCGGAGATACTTGCCTCCGTAGAGGGTGCCGGTAGCTGCTCCAGCTGAGCTAGCTGGGCTTTAAAGTTTAAAGTTCCCTTGTCACGCGGGTCAATAGGAAGCCGAACCTGATGACGTCACAGCTTCCTATTGGCCCACAGGGTGCGGGAGCTTTGAACAGCGGCCATTACATGATCCCTGGCAGCCAAGCAGAGCGGCTCCCTCACCTACAAATGAGATAAGTATCGCCAGAAACAGGGGATCCCCGGAGCTGAAATTATTGGGGTTCAGCTCCACAGACCCCCTGCTTCAATCCTGGGTCAAAATTAAATGTAAAAAATATATATATTTTTTTAAAGAGCTCGGATTGACACTTATGTTGAAGAATATACTTATTGTCTCATTTTCCTCGACTAATGTACATCAGGAAAACCAGGAAAAGTGAATTTCCCCGGGTCTAAAGTTCAGTTCTACTTGGCAACAGAGAAGTGCAAAACGTTCGCGTGATGTCATGAACCATGCAAATTCGGGCCCTCTTTTAGTCACCCGAAAAGCTGCGGCTCCGTCAGTGTTCGCAGACGAGTCACGCCACATTCAGCCAATGTCCATCCCAATTTCATTTAATATGCTCATCTGCGAATATTCTCCAAGATGGCCAGATTGGCTTAATGCTGAGCCTATAAATAGGACGCGCACACCATATCCCGCTGGCTGGCTGGCGACATTTCGCTGGAAGCTTACTAATTTGGTGCCATTTTTGTGTTTTTACATTTTGCAAACACATTTTGGACAGTTTTGCACCTCTCTACTTAGCATCATGTATTATGATTAAACGTATACAATTGGAATGTATCTGTTACTGCAGCCTATCCATTCCCCTGTGCAGTATGCGATTCATCGCAAAAAGGGAGAGGCTCCAGTAACACATTCCAAGATGCACTGTTTTTAAGTAAAACCTTTCATGCTTTATCCATCGTAACACCGCCGGAAGAAGAGGTCAGTGTATCTCGAGAGCTCGCACAAATAAAAGCATTTAGTTAGCCACAGAACAGTATCGGCTATTTATTAAGCATGACTAACACTGTACAGATACCTCTACATATATATATATATCATGCATTAGTCTTTTTCTGTGGAACCCAAAGTCCTAGCGTAAAATACTGGGGGGGGGTGGAACAAATACGCAACTTATATTACTGAAATTATTTAACATACAACCTTTATAAGTCCACATGGTAAAGAGTGTGACGATAGCATTGTAACAGGCTATTAATAATACACACCAAATATAACTGGGTTGAACTGGACGAGACTTAGATATGATAAAGTATAATTTATTCCTTGAAAAAGGTGAACACAACAGATTATACAAATAACAGACAAAATATAGACACTCACTTAAGATGGAAATGATGAAATAGTCAGAAATCGTGACTAGCAGTTCATACAGCAATCTTGAAAATCACAAAAGACACGAAAGACAATAGCCATAGGCTGAGCCTGGTTCTTATACAATTATTTCCCATTTAACACGCCCTAACCCCAGCCTCTCTCATAAATCAGTGGTGAGGTTGACAGTTTTCCTCAGAGTAAAACTCCTCCCACTCAAGGACGTTTAAAAACTGTTTTTCCTATCTAAATAACTTCATAACTTCAGTTCAGTGATACTTACTGGCACGCAAGCAATATTAATACATTCCGGCACACATGATGCTCCCAATAAGACTAAGTATTACCGTGTAGTACTAAAATTAAGAGAGATATTAATATCTGTCTCTTAGTACCGGCTAGACATCATGTGTCTGTAATCCTTATGTGTGAATCAGTCCCACGAATACACATATGGAGCTTTTAGCACGTTCAGCCGAGGACATCTCATAAAATTCTTATATTTAATAAGGTCACTCATTCTGTAGCCCCACTCCTAAATCAGGGCCAGTCTACCAAATGGGGTGTCTGGCAGGATACTATGGTTTGTAAGTGTGAGTTATAACACTCACAAAGCACTCCAGCTTCATGCAAACAGTTAGAATGGCTGAGCCTTTCATCAGGGGTCTGCTTCCTAAACATTTGGTCGCATTCCTTAGTAGGCAGGCATCTTTGAGGGTAACTTAAACAAAGGGCTATAATCACTATTCAACTATTAACCCTTGCCCTCCCGGATGGATCCCAGTGTTTGTGTGGTGCAGTCACTGGAACAGAAACAATACATTTTTACAGGGGAATAAACAGTTGGATGGCTGAAGCAAGACAAAACCACATTACTGGACCCCAGTCCAGTTAACCCCTTGCTTCCCAGGTGAGAGTAGAGGGTGGCCAAATGGGGTGTAACCCCTTTAATCCCGGGCCAAATCCCCTCTCTCTTGACAAAGAGAATTGAGCAAACTTTATTACAAGTGATATTACGGCCCATAAAAGGTTTCCTCTTCTAGCAATATGACTCTTTCCATATACTGGAGAGGGCCTTATCTGCCTGTTATTGCATTGCTTTTATGTTCCTGGAAGCTCTTGACTAGTCTTGTGTTATTGTTTTTACCTTTCAATGAACTTATGATGTCCAGAGTGGATTATTGTTTTCCTTCAATAAAAAGCATGTTTGACAATGTGAAATAAGCCTGTCTTAGGCCAGGTCCCCGCTGGCTACTGCAGCGCCCGCTGTGGCTACAGGGACAAGTGCCGCCCCACAATGGGGCCGGGCCCGCTGCGAGTGGGGGCCACGGCGCAGCGCCGACAGTTTCTCCTGCTCTCAAAAGAATTGAGAGCAGGACTTGCGATGGAGCGCTAGGCCATGCCCCTGGTGGTTCAGCCAATGAGGGCGAACCTACCGGGTGACATCATGGCCACGCCCCTGTCACGCCCCGCCCCCCTGTCTTTCCCCCTGCAGCTCTCTGCAGACCGGGGAATTCGGCTGCACGCACCGCCAGCCTCGCAGGCGCGCATGCAGCGCAGGAACTGGGGCCGTAGCCTTAGGCTGCGGTCCCAGTCACTGCCACAGCGCACAGCTTGGCGTGCGCTGTGCGTGTAAGCACCGCCCCTCAATGGGGAAGGGCCCAGTACGCACCTTCACGCTGAAGGTGCAGCCGCGCAGTGCTGCAAGATTTTTTAAACTCCATCAAATTGAGTTTAAAACTTGCAACGAATGTGTGGCCACGCCCCCACCGGCGGTTCACCCAATGAGGGCGAACTTGACGCGTGACGTGATGGCCACGCCCTGGCAAATCCCCGAGCACGCCCCCTCCCATCGCAAGCTCCCTCTCTCCCTGTCAGACCGCAGATCGCAGTTAGCGCTGTGCATGCACCGCCCCCCCCCCCCCGCCGGGCGCGCGTGTCACAGTTATGACTGGGACCGCAGCCTGAAGTAGCAAATATCTAAAATAAAGATGACCAGTATTCTAGCCAATCCGACTACAGTAATAATCCCTGTAGCCGTGTAAAACAGTGCCAACCTCAGATGAATTCATGCTGGTAAAAGACGTAAGACAGAAGGTGAATTGTGGATCAGGACATGAGCAAAAATTCCAGACTATAAACCAGGGATGGGCGACTTCAGTCCTCAAGGGACACCAACAGGACAGGTTTTCACGATATCCCTGCTTCGGCACAAGTGGCTCAATCAGTGACCCTGTGCTGAAGCAGGAATATCCTGAAAACCTGACTTGTTGGTGGCCCTCGGGAACTGGAGTTGCCCACCCCTTCAATATAAATCAACACCACTGTATAGTGTGAGATCCAAATACATTAGGAGCCACATTTATTCTAAGACCGGGGCAGTGAACATGCAGAAGGGAACCTTGAGGGACTTGTGTCTCAACGGCCTCATTAAGCAGGCAAGCGCTGGCCAGGCCAGCTCCCAATGACCGTGGTTGTTTGCAGGCAGTGCCACGCTAACACAAGGGATCAGTATTTATAACTGTGTCAGACTTTGCTGAGAAATAAATGATGATTGTGTGTGGGCTATGGAAATCTTGATCACACCCCATGGGAATAAAGCCACAGACTCGGTATTGTACTCATCAACTTTTTGATGATTTGCCCTTGTAGTTTCCAACTAACCACAGCAACACTTTCAGTCGCACTTTCAACATTTGTTACGGAAATGTGTCAATACTTTGCAAATATGGAGCTGCTGTGGTGTGCAGTATTTCTAGGTTCCCTGGTAACATGTAGATGTTTGGCAGGTGGTCAAAGATTTTATTACAGTTCTTCATACATGGGGGATATTCGCTTTGGAGATCTCGCCATAAACTATAACAATTAATGCAACCCATTTCATTTTTGCTATCAAATCCAGAGGAGGCTCCTGATGAAGGAGAAATACTGTACGTAGAATAGCTTTGTCAAATTCACAAACCATTTATTTTTTGTACAGTATTTCCTAAATGTTGACTATGAAAGATGACCAAAACCGCTTTAGTCTCCAATATTCTTTCACTGGGCTGTGATTTTTCCATCACAGGAAGTCTTAAAAAATCACTTCACCGCTCACAATTTAAAATAATTTATATATTTAGATTTATAAATGTATATTTGTACAGTAAATACAAATACCACTTGTGGGTGCATTTGCATATCTCAGACGGGTCTGAAGCCCTGTCTTTCCCCATTATCGTTTAGCAAAGAATGCTTTCACTGAAGCCAGGGATTCTGGGTAATGACATGCAAATGAGCACAGTGTGTCACTCTTTCCTTCGTATCCATTTTAACATGGAACCCTATAAATGTATGCCTGCCGTATTACACAGCTTTTCAGCACAGCCTCGGTTGAAGAAGTGCATAGCCAGTAAAACCTGCTTACAAATTTACAGCTCAACCCCCTTATAACGCTGTGCTTGGGGTCCAAAGAATCACATGGCGTTTTAAGCGGATCGCGTTAGAAATAATGTACAATTGTATACATTGTACAATAAAGTATTTAAGATACCAATAATCGTGTTGTAAAGTATTCATAAATACGAAAATTGGGAGCCACGCTTGCATCGCGTTATAAGCGGACTCACGTTGTAACGGATCGTGTTATAACGGGGTTGAGCTGTATATTTAAAATGTATAGTCACTAATAAATTCTACAAACCGCAGGCTATTCACCCGAAATTGGTATCACGTGCGTTACATCAGAGGCAGTATATAATATATTATATAAACACTGTTTAAAAAAAAATTATAAACATGTCTATAATTATTAACAAGGTTTATGTCAAGTTCTATGCATTCTCTCTTTAAACACATTCGATTTAAACAGATGCATAATTGTGAGATAACAGTGAGGACATATATTGTTAGTACTGGAACAGATATAATTAGTTAGATTACAATTGAATATAAAAAAAAAAAAACCTTTATTCTTCAAGGCTGAAAGATTATGGGAAAACAAAAATACAACTGAGCTAGAAAATTGCCCACCTTCCCTACAACATGCTATTTATTTATGGATAAAGAGAATTTGTATATTAAACACAGAGATCATCTAAACTGTGTGAAAGACAAATTAAACATTTGAATAACTTAACAGCTTGATTATGTTGCAGTTTCTGCTGCTAACGGTGGTTTTGCTGGCTTGTAAAATGTAATCACAGTAATGACTACATCCAGCACGTTCCGCCTTAACAAAGCTGATCAATTGCTAATTCCAAAATGTGATGAAGACGTGAATTTACTGGCAATAGCAAACCCAGCTCCTACGCCACCCTTATTATTAAGTATATTCTTTAATCAGTGTTATATTAAAGCAACATTTCAAGTCAGGCATCACCTTTGAATATGAACATGCTATGGAATAAAGCAATACCGGGTATAATATAACTCTACAATGTGTGTGTGTATGTATATGTATGTATATGTATGTATATGTATGTATATATTATATATATATATATTATATATATATATATATATATATATATATATATTTATATATATATATATATATATATATATATATATATATATATATATAGTAACAAATGGCACTCCAAGGTCAGAAAAATCTAAAGATACATTTATTACATCATAAGATACAAACAATAAAAAAGTAGAGCGATGTTTCAAGCCAAACAGCCCTCTCTTCAGGAGCTTGAGAAAGGGTTGATTGGAACTTGGCTCAGATTTGTGTGGAACTTCGCTCAGATTTTTTAAATGTTTGTATCTTATGATGCAATACAGTAAATGTATCTTTATATGTTTCTTATCCTGGACTGCAGTGGACATGTGCTGTTTTTTGTATTGTTTTGATCCTGAGAGGTGAAGACGGATCGTCAAGCGAGCACCTAATCCTACAGCTAAGTTTCTAGTTATATTCAGGTGTGCTTTCACCAAATTTTCCATGTATGTGTGTGTGTGTGTGTGTGTATGTGTGTGTGCGTGTGTGCGTGTGTGCGTGTGCGCGTGTGCGCGTGTGCGCGTGTGCGCGTGTGCGCGTGTGCGTGTGCGTGTGAGCGTGTGTATACAGTGCTTTTTTTCTGCAAAAAAAAGGGGGGTGGGGACTATGACGTGAAAACGGGAGCGGGGGGGCGAGGATTATTCTTGAACATGCTCAATAATATACACATTTATTCACATTTCAAAATTGTTTAGAATCTATGTTATTATTGTAAATATTTATTACACTCTGTTTTATAAAACATATGCAAATCATTTTTTTTTAAAGATGATCACAATATTGCTATAAAATGTTCCACGTGGTCTATGAAAAAAGGTTCAGGAACTGCGTTCCACCTGGAAAAAAACCCTGGGAGTGTATGTATGTATATATGTGTGTATGAATATTTTTTATATGTTATAGCTATATGCTATACGGTGGATGGTTTTTAGACACCTTTTCACCCACCATAACTTAAATAATGTGTGGTGAAGACCTACTCATGTCTCAAGTTACAAAGCCAGTACAACCAACCTCACAAAGGTCGAAACAGTCTGTCTGTGAGTGGGTTTACTGGCTTTGCATCTCATCCCAGGCTATGTTTAAAAGCTGTGTTTAAAGCAGCATGCATTGGCTTAAGGGTTTAACCAAGTAATGTGGTCTTGAGACAAAAGGTGGCACTGTGTGCTCATTTGCATGTCATTTCCCAGAATCCCTTGCTGCAGTGGAAGCATTGTGTGCTAGGTGATAATGGTGAAGGGCAGGGTTGCAGACCTGTCTAAGACATGTGAATGTGCTCACAAGTAATATTTTTATATGGTATATGCTATATGCTATACGGTGGAGGGTTTTTAGTCACCTTTTTCACCCACCATAACTTAAATAATGTGTGTATGAATATATATATACATACATACATACATATATACATATACATACATATACGTTATTGCTTGTTAAAGGCTATATATCTACATGACTTCTAAAGAGCGATATTAATAGTGCTATTTATCAATGTCCCACACCTTCAAAACTAGGGCAGAATTGGAGCAAGAAAATGGCTTTTAATGGGATTTATTTATTTTTATTCTGTTTTTGTACCCAAGTTCTGCTCCTGGGAGACTTTGACAAATATTTTCCTCTGGGTACGTTATTTGAGAGAGTATTCTCATTGATTCATTAACTAACATGGAAAACTGGTACAAAATGTAAGAACCAAGCAAGATGCTCGAACATTCTGAGCCGTTCGCCCAGCCCAAATTATTAAAGGTCTCCCTGTCATTTGCGCAACATCACGAGGTCGGTCTTATTTCCTAAAGAATTGCACTAAATGTATGAAAAGATAAACACTCTAAAAGCTTTCAATGTTATTCCCATTCCTTGATAAATAATATGGAAATTTGTTTTTGTGCTGCTTATGCGCCATTTTTACAGCCGCAAGATTTTAGTAAATATACCTTTGTGTCCCTCTCTACCATTAATTGACCCACCGTGTCGTGAATCATGCAGAACATTAAAGCACTTCAGTGTAAATATGGGGCAGTTGCGTGTGCTTGTTAGATATGGTCTAGAAGAGGGGTGGGCAAATCTAGTCTTCAGCTGAGCCACTGATTGAGCCACCTGTGCTGGAGCAGGGATATCCTAAAAACCAGACCTGTTGGTGACCCTGAAGGACTGCAATTGTCCACCCTTGGTCTAGAAATACACATTTCCCAAGTTACTTCATTCCCATTCTGGTTGCCAAATCTGACTTCACAAAACCGGGGCATACTGTACTTGAAAATAGTTGGGGTGTTTTTTTGGTTGTTTTTTTAAATACAACTCTTTCAAGTGTTCTAAATACCTCCAAAGAGACCCGAAATATTTAGAATCCCTCAATAATTATAACTGCTATCACCCCCCCCCCCCCATTATCCTTCAAATGATTCCATATTTAAACAGAATTGGTTACTGCCGTACGGGCAGGCACCGAGCCAACTCAACAGGGCAGATCCACGATTAATCGCCATGATGTAGCTACCGCATCAAGGGGGACTCTGGCGCCCCAGTGACCACATTATATGCTATGTACTCGGTTTCTAGGGGAGATCACGCTGTGCGCTCCGGTGTCAAGCGCTCTCCTCTTCCTTTCCGTCATCGGTGGCGCTCGAGGAGCGGTCACGTGATCGCGGGGAGCCGGAGACTCTGTGGCCCCCTCCTCGGCACGCAAAGGTTTCATCTGGACTCCAAGGATACTCGGGTATGTGCTGGGTGTCAGTAGACGGTGCTACACATTCATGGTCAGGGTTATTATATTTTTTGCTAACACAAAAGCTTTTTTTTTTCCATCCAGTAACAAAAGTCCTTTTTTCTTACATTTCTCTCACTATATTCACTAGGGCACTCCTGATTTTTAACCAGTTTCAATGGCACTGTCGCTTATATAGTGCTCCTAAATGTTAACCCCTTGGGCACCGCATACATGTCACGCACCCCATGCTATTGGCTATATTATTGTTTTACTCCCTCTATTCTCTTTCCAATGGAAGAAATACAAACGGGCACCGTATACGGAAGGTATTGCAGGACTTGCTGAGATGGGGTGACCGTGACGCGGTTGCAGATTTGCGATGGATTTCCAGATCCGCCGCCCCTCTGCGCTTTCCCGGTGCCCCTTCCTCCTTGCTGTGACATCACCTCTTCGAAATCGCAACGTGACGTCACCAACGTCATTTGACGCGGCACCGTCGCATTGCCATGGCAACGAGATGCCGTGTGCCGTTGCGGCGTCATTTGACGCTGCAGAAAGAAGGCAGAGGCGGCAGGAAGGCGGAGGCGGCAGCAGGCAGGAAACTTCCCATAATGCCCAAGAGTGCGGCTTCTGTTTATGGAATTGCCACCCCAACATTTTTCTGCCCTAAGCCCGGGCCTATCGGGCCTAATGAGAAATCCACCACTGCAGACATTGTTTGGCCAAATGATTGAAGTAACCCATACTTATGAAGGAAAAATACAGAATAATCATACAGTAATGCAGCGGTGCGCAAACTGGGAGACTTTTTTTGGGGGGGGAGGGCTTGGGGCATGCGGCTCACTTACCTGGCTTCCATGGTCCACTCGTCTCCATGACAACGCGGTGTCAAATAAAGTCGCGGGGCCATGTGACGTCACGTGACCCCATTTTATTTGACGCCAGTTGCCATGGAGCCGGGGCATCAAATGACGCGGTGGGTCACGTAACGTGATGTCACATGACCCCGCCATTTGACGCTGCAGAAGGGGGAAACACGATACAGCGGGAGAGCAGGCACGGGGGCGCACCCCTGCAGTAATGTACTAAATAATTTGTCATATTGGGTGTAGCATTGGGACTCCTTTGTTGATTGTACCATCGCTGGATGCAAAACTGGGAGGATTCCTGTGCAAAAAAAAACACATTTATCACAGAACAAAAAAATAATAATATTTCTGTGATAAATTTAAATGTACCAGATTTGCTCCGGTTTTGAATCTGGGAGTCTTTGAGACGTAACCTGATTATGCATCGCTCCATTAAATTCTCTAGTGCTAATGACATTACTATTCTGACAGGTCAGTCTTCTCTCCATGTGCAAGGAAATAATCACTGTATTTGTTTCTGCCCGCTATTATGAATATCCTTATTTGTTGTATTATTTGACTGAAGGGAACACTGCCCTGACATTTAAAACACACACTCATTAGTGGGATGATCCTGGCTTGCCTGAAGCACAGCAATTAGTTATCTGGCAACTTCCAATTTTAATACCAATTTGAAGCCCGATATTGTTTTACATTGCAGGGTTTTATGATCTCATATTAGCTGAAATAGCAAAACTATTTTCCATAGCTACTTCATATTTTGGAGACACATTCAGAGAAGTATTGGAGATTGGTTTGCTGATGAAAGTTACGGGGGGGCAAGGGGGGTTACATGACAGCCAGATGTTGCATGTGGCTATGACGGAATAGACGAACTACAGACAATTACATCACATCTCCTAGAACAGGGGTGCTCAGCTCCAGTCTTCAAGCCTCTTCAACAGGTCAGGTTTTTAAGATATCCCAGCTTCAGCACAGGTGGCTCAATCAGAGGCTCAGTCTTCGACTGAGCCTCTGATTGAGCCACCTGTGCTGAAACAGGGAGTGATTGACCCACTTGTGCTGAAGCAGACATATCCTGAAAACCTGACCTGTTGGGGGAGGACTTGAGGGCTGGAGTTGAAATTAATGGTGTTCCGCTCCAGAGAACCCCTACTTCAATCCTCTTAAAAAAAACGCACTCTTGGATTGCCCCTTAAAGCAGCTCTCTGCGCTGATCAGCATTTTCATTTATTTTTTTTCTTGCCCTTTCCAACGCTGTTATTAGTTTTCAAATCGGATGCTTCCTTACAGGAGATACAAGCATTTTCAATACTAAGTGTCTGGGAGGTTAAAATGAAGCTCTCCCCAGAGCCCAGTGCAGTCTAACGGTTACCATGGTAATCTCAAAAGATGGAGATTAGGCGAATCCCTGTTTTTGACACTAGCCAAACATTTTCTTTTTCAAAGAGCAGCACTGCTCAGGATGCAAGATACTAACATTTTTTTTTTGGTCTCAAATATTGTTTATTAGTTTTCCACATAGTACAAATAATAGATATTATTATTATTTATTTAAATTATTTATTTATTATTATTTATTTATCCAACAATAAAACCGTGTGAACATCCTTATACATTGAATAGAAATATTAATAATATCCATAGCGAAGTATAGAATAACTATTCAAACACTCTTGGGTAAATACTTATAGTCTGGTTAGGCTTAAATTGCAGATAATTAGACATTAAGTCCACATTATTTCGGTTATTGCTGAGGGATCGGCTCTTACTGGGTAATGTATATATTATGTTGAGAGGTGGTAGGAACAAGGAGGAACAACACAGAGAGCGAGAGGAGAGAGGACAACATAGATAGATGGGAGGGGGGAGGAGGTAGAGGAAAAAAGGGGGAGGGAAGGAGACCGCCTTCCCCTCACGACCGCTTTGATTTTCTGTTTCCCTGCTTTGTAGCTTAATAACTTTTTTAATTAAAAATTCTTGGTTTTTGGGTTGGGCCAGAGCCCATTTTGATCAGATTACCTATGTTTCGTAGCGTGGTCCTCAGTTGTCACATCTATTAAATCTTATTCCATTTTAATTTTAGCGCCTCAGCCATGGGTCCCATGTTTTATAAAATTCATCGGTTGAATGTTTCAGAAGAGGTGTCATTTCTCCCCATCAGCATCACCTCGGTTATTCTTTATTCTACAGTTCGTCTAGAGGGGGGGGAGGCTATCATCTTCCAGGAAGCCGCCACGGCGCATGAAGCCGCCGTCATTATAAATGACACTATATCTCCAGCTGGTTTTGCCAGGAGTAAAGTCAATGGGTCCACGGGAATAGAAAGATCTGTTGCATCTTTAATAATAGTTTGGATAGTGATCCAATATTTCTGAATCGCTGACATGTCCACCAAATGTGAACCATGTCACCTCTTTGTCCACAGACCCTTCCAGCACAGATCTGATGCTGTCGTGTAGATCAGCTTCAGACGACTTGGGGTGAGATACCAGTGAAATAGAATCTTGGAAAAGTTTTCTTTGATAGTGGTACAAATAAGATACTAACATTTTATGAGTTAAACATATTTATTTATAAAACGTTTTCCAGGAAGTAATACATTGATAGTTACCTCTCGTTTTCAAGTATGTCTTGGGCACAGAGTTGCATTGCTTTCTGGAGGGATTGCTGCATTAAAGCAGCAATGGCAAGTACTTAACAAGTCTTTAAGAAGTAGCCGCCAACAGCTCGACAGGAGAACTAACTGAAAAATTACAATACCACCCAACTGCTTATTTAGGGTATTGTCTATAACAGGCAACTGCAATCCACTCAAATCGAAGTCTCCTGGCTCCAAAACACAACTATGTCCAGATTAATCAACGGAAACTAATCCATTTGAAAAAGCTGGGACTTCAATACCTGCATCCAGCAGGGGAGCTGTACCAGAAAGCTTTCCATTACATGCCTAGGACGTCATCTCCAGCATAAACAAAATAACAGACGTATCCAAAACATGAACATGACTTGCGCACGCTTCGAGCTGGTCCCCTCAGTAGCGGATTTATCCTTTTGCAACCCATAGGCTCGTGCTGGCAGCGGGGGCGTCCCTCCCCCAGCAGAGTAGTGGCACCATGACATCCCGGCGGCTCGCGATGCCGCGTTGTCATGGCAATGTGTCGTCGTGTGACTTTGCGGCATGAGTTGATGTCGAATTGCCATGGCAACGTGACGCTGCAGGTGGGGGGACGCCCCGGAGACAGTAAAAAAAACCTTCAATAGCCCCCCCAAAAAAAATGCCGTTCTAAGCTATAGTCTTGTGGGAATTCTGCCTTTGGGTGTGCACGTTTCTATTTTGGAGAGCTGTACGATAGGGGTGAGACATTAACATAATGTATCATAACATGATTACTAAATTAACACTGTCACATACTGATACAACGGATAAGGACTCCCTGTCCCAGGAAGATTACAGTGGCTTGAAGAAGGAGTGTGAGGAATTAAACCACAAGGCTTTCTAAAGAACAAAAGACTAAAGCTGTAGATATTACATCACTGATTGCTGTGTATTCAGCAGTTGGACAGCACCGTGTTTTTCCTTGGCACTGGGTGGCAGTTTTTGTTGTGGAGAAAGGGGAGAAATGTCAGAGTGTCAGAGACTCTCAGCTACACCGGCCTCGATACACATGCAAACATACTTACAATGCACCGGATATCTGAATGGGGCACTTAGTTGGTTAACTCAGAACCAGGACTTGGCCCACTGTTCACCATAATAAATAAATAAAACAACAAGTAGGAATAAGATGCAAAGAAAATATTTATAGTGACAGAGATTATCCTCCCCCCGCTGACGTATTATGTTGCGGAAAGTGGTTCTTTTAAATACGAGCTGTTCATAGATATCTTAAGCACATACGGGTTCTAGACTTCACAGGTCTGCTTATGAGATGGCACACGTATTGATTACATCGATAAAGAACTCACGTTGGTCTACTTAAAGGATTCACTGTCTGCAAAAATATGTAAATACAAGAAAAGAACCAATGTGTGCTCAACCCAAGCTTATATATATATATATATATATATATATATATATATACGTACATACATACATACATATATATATATATATATATACATACATACATATATATTTATATAAAGAAATTAGATGGAGAGAGGCAGGGAGCGCCTTTCATCAGGGTCCTGTTGCGGCCGGATGACACAGGACATCCCTCCGCGTCCGCATGTATAGTTCTCTCATCTGGCACCACCTAGGATTGCTTCCAACTGGACATCCATCTGACATCACCGCGTGATGACGGAGCAGTGCCCCTACGCATGTGGCTGCGTGCGGCTGGCTATTTTTTTTCCCTATTTTACGTAAAAAGATTGCGTTTCCTACTGAATCAATATAAATAATACAATTCTACATATGAAGGAAACATATAAAGCAGAATAAATTTAATGTGGTTTAAATGCTCATTGTTTCAGTAAGTATATATGTAGCGCTGCTTCACCTCCCCCCTCTGGGAGATCTTACTAAAGCTACAGGTGTTGTGGTGCTTAATACCTGTGACGTTCCAAGAGAGATGAGCGTCCGCGATGGTAAGGGTAAACAGGACAGGCTTTTCCTTGGTGACTCAGGATTCCATCTCGGGTGTCAGCGCCTCCATTCACAGCAGGCTTCAGCGTTGCTGGAGACTGTTCCAACTGTGAAAATCATACTTCATACTCCTACCCAATAGACTGTAACTTAGGCAGGGTAAATAAAACAGGATCCTTTATTGCATCCACTGCAGGTGTTATTACAGCGAATACATTTAGCAACGTGGGATCCCAGGCCCTTGGATGGTGCCTGGCCTTCTCTCAATTGAGGCCTTGCAATCTTTAGATCTATTCAGCTCAACCCCCTAAGGGGCTGAGAACACGTCTCACTCCCAGCCGGGAGGGACTCAGACCCAGCTCCAACTCCAACTGACTATAATTTAGAATGCAATCTCTCCTAGTACAGAGGGGGAGGGCACAAGGTCTGCACCGATTGGCTGCACACAGACCCAGTTCACCTCCACGCCTGTCACTCAGAGAGGCTGCCTGAGGGAGGGGGAAAACCCCACAGGATAGCCTGCCATTGTCTGTAGCTACTAGGACTTACATGACAGGGGGCAGAAAGTATAACCTGGACCAGCCATGGCTACATATATCATATATGAAAACTGTATTTTCTTCAATAAATATTTCGACATACAGGCAACCTTTGATATACAGCAACTCGATACACGGATTTTCGCTGTAACGGAATTTATCAATTAGGCAAGAAATTAGATATACTGGATGTTAAATTCACATTTATGGAATATTACATCACTAAACTTTACATCTTGGGGGCGGCGGGGGAACGTACAATGCACGGTCTGTCATTCGTCCTAGCGCGGTTCATGCTGCTGTATGCCGTTTGCGCCCGCTTTTCATACTGAACTGGTTTCCCCACACTTCATTTTGACAATAATTATTTAGATTTTATCATACAATTATCGATTTCCCAATAAACGTGCTTAAAAAAGGTTTGCTGCATTCTTAAGTGTGATTTTATTATGTCTTGGGGCTGTATTTAGTTCCGTAGGAACGCATCTCCAGTTATATGATGGAAGTCAATGGGAAAATAGGGATTGATATAGAGCATCCCGCTTTGCGGACAAATTTTCAGCAACGTATCTGCTCCATGTATCGAGGGATTCCTGTATGGCCCCTCTGACATGCTTATACTTGTAGGCATGTTGGTATGCCCTCCGTTTTAACTCTTCACATCCAAAGGGCGGGGATATGCAGACCCTTCTCCAGTTAAAGAGCTTATTCTATATCCGCCCAAAAACGCAGATCGGGACGTTTTTGGACTAGATTCCCCATTGACTTCAGAGGGGAATTCTGTCCGAGAGCAGGCCGATTGTCCATTTCAACGGAAGAAGAATAAGTTCTAAATCAGCAAAGCTCTGTAATGAATACAATATCTTAGAAAGTGACATTGTAGGAAGCAGTGTAATTGCACTAACTCCTCCAGTACTTCATTTGATCATTTATTTATTTTTATTTCATTTTATTCCATTGGGAACATCAAATTGGCTCTTCCTGTTCCTATAATACTACACTCAATGGCCACAAAGAGGCACGAAATCATTCTTCTATCGGCAGTCAGGGTGAGAGGGGATTTCATATTGGTGCTTACAAGATCAGCCCTGTTAGCTATAATGCTACCTCCATTGCCACTTAAAATCTGGTAACAATGCTGTTTTGACCCCTTTGTCACCAACGGAATTAATGAAGAGCACCAAGTAATGTATTTAACATGTGAAAAGAGGAACGGTGCAGAGAAGACAGTTGATTTGTAAAGAGGGAAATTAGGAATTATATATGAAGAGAGGAAAGCCGATATGGGTGCAGGTATAATGTAATTATTGTATGCCTTGCAGGAAGTAATCAAGGGATGTCATTCAGTGTTAATGTATGTTATCGTGCATGTATTTATGAGTACGGTATATGACCTTGGTTTCAAGGAATGCTTTTTTAAATACCTAATGTTGTTTGAGATCATAAAAATATTTATGGGCAGAAGGAGCTGATGCAAAACTGGACTAGATTTACTACAGAAACATAATTCTGGGAGTCATGTGCATGGTTTAATACTGGTGGAAAAAAATACCTAATTTATCAAGGCAACAGGGGGAAAAAATCCCAGTATTGTGACCAGTATTTAGTTCAGTGGCTTTGCCCAAGGAAACTTGAACAATAATTAACTAGTCATATCTATTGTCAGTTATAAGATGAGCCGTGTATTAACGCAGTGGTGCTCGAACTTAGTCCTCAAGGGCCATCAACAGGACAGGTTTTAAGGATATCCCTGCTTCAGCCTAGGTGGCTCAATCAGTGGCTCAGTCGTTTTGATTGAGTCACTTGTGCTGAAGCAGGGATATCCTTTAAACCTGACCTGTTGGTGGCACTTGAGGACTACATTTGAGCACCGCTGTATTAACATACACAGGCTGTATAAACGACTTGCAACAAGACAATTTAATAGAAACATGCATCATATGTGAAGATGGATACGCTGGATTTGAGAAACTTAGTTAGGGTAGGACGTAGGTTAACACAAGTGATGGGCGAATAGGTGAAAGTTCCCGAACTGTCAGACAAACCTTTCTATTTCTTCCCAAATCTGTGAAAGTTCGTTCGAACCTTTTGTTATTTAAAAAAAAAAAAAAAAAACGCGGGAAAAACGCAATTCCGCCTTACACTGTATTTCCCTGTGTCTTCCCTGCAAGGTTTGTTGTTTTTAAATTAGCTTCAATTTTAAGCACATCTGCACATAATTAAGCACATTTTTGCTTTCACTTAGTCAAATGTTGGCATAATTGAAAAAAAAAAAAAAAAAACATATATATACAGACGTTGATTTATACCGACACATATATGCTAACTAACATTTCCTATTGCTCCATATAAACATTCACCAAAGGTGATTTAAAATTGCCACAAGATACTTCATAAACTAAAGTTTTAAGATGCAATTTCTAATCACTGATTTAACCCATTCACAGACAGGGGGGGTCTTGGTCTTGCTTTGGGGTTTAAATCATTTTAAAGCCAAAATGTTCACTCATGCAAAGTACCCTCAATATATAATTTTCACCGTATATGTTGTGCCAGAAGCAAAAAAAGAACGCCTTTTCGCCTTTAAAAATAAATAAAAATACTGGTATTTAAAGTTCTTTTCAGAGTGGGTTAGAAAGCTGTCAAAGTCTGGCAGATCTCTCTATGTTGAGAGTGATGTTGAGTGTGATAGAAGGGACATGGGCTATAGCAGTCACAATCAGGCCAGCTGTCATAGGGAAGGACAGTGACGTCTGGATAAACCTGTCACTGAAAAGCTTGACGGGCGCTAATGGGGAATAAATACAAATTACTTTATTCCTTTTTTTTTATTTCAGGTATAAAACAATGTGCTATAACACTCTTGATTAATGGCTGCAACTGGTTTTAGCAATACATGTAAACATGCTCTGATGAGGCCTCACAGTAATGCATTGTGGTTGTTACTTTCTTGGGCGCCAAAGTGACCCACAATGCATCATCGCCAGCGAGAAGTTGCATTCGCTCTTACAGACATAGTCAAAATCACTGATCAATATCCATCTCACTTTATACACCAAACTTCCCTTTTCACTTAAAATGTCTGCAGGGATGTTTACGTCCAACCACTGCACTGGTGTTAATCGTTTGTGTGACCACCAAACTTATTGCCGGATCGGGTGATCAATATATTAAAAAGACTGGAACCAGTTAGTAAAACAAGACATTGTGAGCTGAATTTATTCAATGACAAGTTGTCTTTTAGAGGTTCCGCTTTCCTCCCTTCGTCATGATGCTGCAGAATGAGAGGTCTAATTAGTACATGCAGGCCACTTTAAGATGTCCTACTCTGCTCTTTGCTTCTCCTGCAGATAGGCACAAACAGGACAATGTGATACATGAAAAGCAGCCTATCGTGAACCAATCTTTAGCACTGATAGATAAAGCCCCATGAACAAAAGCTGCCTATGGGGAGTTTTAGGGGGGTTTCAGACTGTTTTCAGTTCTGCAACAAGCTCAGCCAGCGTATGATCTGCCATCCTGTTTGAGCAGTATATAGTACTTTAGTACTGCAGAAACAGGCGGGTGAGAAAGGATGCCCCCTATGCTAAATATTAATAGTACAGATGATACTTAAGCAAATATAAATGTTCAATTAATTTGGAATAATGTTTCTGTCTACACATAGACCTTCCTCAGGACCATTGCTGTCCTAACCATGCTCCCACTACTGTGGGCTATATCTAGACCTGGTGTTGACGCCATTATTACTACTACAGATCTGTTCTGGCAATCCAGCTCATCCTGTTAAAACTTAGCCCTAACTAAGACTGTCGTGTATTCTGCAGATGCCTGTTCACGTTAAATATTGTGATGCATTGCCATGTCTTTTGCTGGCTTACTTCAGCAGTGTAAGGCTGTGACGTTAACGCAAAGTCAAATGTAATCAATGAGGTTTCATGTTAATCAAAAAGGTTACCTTGGTCACTTTAATAGTAGAATAAACTGTGGAACCCAACAGATCAGTGACACATAACAATAACAGAAAATGTCAATAATAGCAATGGGTGCTTAAGCTTCATCAGCATTATTTTTGCCCTGTTCTTTTTTATCAGGATAAGCTAAAATTATTGGTAACTTTGGTGTATTCACTTCATTAATTTAGTCAATATACCAATATAACTCTGGTCGAAAAAATTGATAAATTCTTATATTGAATTTGTATATTTAATTAGCTGCTGGCGTCTTTGAGTATTTGTTCATTGTACTGTTCAACAAACACAAATGTCTTTGCTTATCCAATATGGGAGTTTAACTGTGATTACCGATAATGGTTATGCTACTTTCATGCCTTGTAATTCCTTTCCAGCTTTCTATAACACAAAAATACTGAATAAAATACACTATACACTCACCAGCAGAGCACTGCTAACTTACTGCAGGGGTGCTCAAAGCCAGACGCCAAGCCCCCTCCTCCCCCAGCAGGTCAGGTTTTCAGGATATCCCAGCTTCAGCACAGGTGGCTCAGTCAAAGACTGAGCCTCTGATTGAGCCACCTGTGCTGAAGCAAGGACTGATTGAGCCACCTGTGCTGAAGCAGGAATATCCTGAAAACCTGACGTGTGGGTGGGGCGGGGGGTGGCGTGGCTGGGGCGGGGGGTGGCGAGGGTGGGTTTGAGGACTGAAGTGAAGCACTCCTGATTTACTGTGTGCGTATTTAAAAGGATATTTAATTTAAAGGGAAACTCAGCTAAGACTTCAGGAACTCTACAGTCTGTAGACCATAATATAGAACTATGTCACAAAAGATTTATGCAATTATCAGGAGCAAAGCATGAGTCGGGTAAAAAATTGCTGCACTGTTACCACCTATTACACCTAAAAGACTTAAACAAAACTGGACAAATGCACAGGGAATAATTGCATATCAGAAAAAAAATCAATCATGTTCCTAAATGTATTACAGTGCCGAAATGATTTACATATCTCACATACCTGGCAACTCGCAATATTGAAGAAAATGTAATAAACCTAAAATCATGCAAATTCAGCTAATCTGTGGTGTAGCAAATCTTGCAATGTTTAGTCTTAGTAAATAACCCTCATTGCAGATGCAAAAATGTTAATGATCTGATTAGAATTCCAAGGAAGTTTCACATACAGAAGCAGAAAAAGCTATTTGTCAAGTGGCAAAAAAAGGCCAGTTACAATCGGTGGAAAAGTCATGTGATTATTGTTAAAATGTGCCTGCCTCTGTACCGTGCAAGTTACCAGCGGTAATATTCAATCGTTTACATGCAGGCTTTTTTTTATATGTGAAAAATGGAACAATATATGAGTGGTTTATTCAGAATAAGAGGCGCAACTTTATTCCAAGTTTACACAGAGTTTCTTTGTCATAGTTCAGGAGACAGCATGATCAATTCACATTGCGTATACAGAATTAGTATTACAGTACACAATTAAAAGAAAAGATTTGTGAACTTTTCTGTTAGCAGCTATATCAAGGGTAGTCAACTCCCGTCCTCAATGGCTACCAACAGGTCAGGTTTTCAGGATATCCCTGCTTCAGCACAGATGGCTCAATCAATGGCTTAGTGACACTGGAGTTGGCTACATATGAGCTATGTTATATAAATAATACTCCAATAATACCTCCTGCTGTCCGGCCTTCCTGCCTCTCACCTGTCTCCCCTACAATCTATCCTAAACGCTACTGCCAGAATCACCCTACTCTTTCCTAGATCTGTCTCAGCTTCTCCCCTCATGAAATCCCTCTCCTGGCTTCCGATCAAATCCTGCATCTCACACTCCATTCTTCTCCTCACTTTTAAAGCTTTACACACTTCTGCCCCTCCTTACATCGCAGCCTTAATTTCTCGTTATGCACCATCCAGACTCTTGCATTCTTCTCAAGGATGTCTTCTTTCTACCCCCTTTGTATCTAAAGCCCTCTCCCGCCTTAAACCTTTTTCACTGACTGCCCCACACCTCTGGAATGCCCTTCCCCTCAGCACCCGACTAGCACCCTCTCTATCCATTTTTAAGACCCACCTTAAAACACACTTGCTTAAAGAAGCATATGAATAGCATGTGGATATTCTGAACACATGATACATAAAGCTTGGCCCCCTGCAGACGCACTTACCAGAACTCCCTCCTACTGTCTCTGTACGTTCTCCCTACCTACCAATTAGAATGTAAGCTCCTCGGAGCAGGGACTCCTCTTCCTTAATGTTACTTTTATGTCTGAAGCACTTATTCCCATGATTTGTTATTTATATTATCTGTAATTTTTTGATTACCAAGTGTATTACTTCTGTGAAGCACTATGTATATTAATGGCGCTATATAAATAAAGACATACAATACAATACAATACTCCAATGGTGTTATCCACCTGCAGTGTTATCCATGAAGAATTTAGCAGAGTAAAATACAATACAATTACATTGTTATAAATACTGTATGATTACATGTGCATTATTAAAAGCATAAGGTAAAATGGATAGAGTTACAAAGTTAACTCCAGCCCAAATCTTCCTCTAGAAATGTTTTTGCTACCTTTCCAAATCAGGACATACTTGAAAACGAGAGGTAACTCTCAATGTATTACTTGCTGGTAAAATATTTAACAAATAAATAAAATCAGGAATAAAGCTGACCGATAAGTGACTTTCCACGAGTCTTTATGCCAGAAGGGTAATCAAAATGATGTCGGCGACCAATTCACACACAGCACAGGATAAGAGAAGATATCAGTAGTAATGACACATGAGGAAAAGATTCTGGAATGCAAAGCGCAAGTGTAAAATGTGCAGTTCTTGATGTTTGAGTCTTGTATCCCTGAAATTCCGGCCAACTCCTAAAGCTACCGATAGTCTTGTGGGCTGCAGTAGATCGCCTGCTATCTGTGTGTTGTTGGGAAAGAAGGGAGCAGTGCTTGAAACTAGACACAAGACAATGCCCGTACAAAGGTGCAGAAGAGGAAAAACCTGAACGACCATGACATGTGACAATGGAAGGATATACATCTCTGTAATGCAAGGTAACCCCTTTTGTACCAGATGTGCTAACTGTCCTGCTGGCTCCTCTAAGGCTGACTGGTCATTTAAGGTGAAATGTATCTGATGCCATGCAAAGGTATTTTTAGATTCCCAGCGTACTCTTTGTACCCATCCTTTTTGCCAGCACTTCTTTCCAAATTATATGGGGGGGGGGGGGCATCCTGATGTGAATTTTTGCAAAGTTGCATACTTTGTATGAAGGATATTACAATGTGTTTCAGACAATATAGATTTGTACGTAGATTATTAAAGACATCTGTTCCATTTAGAACATTATTTCCCAGAATTAAGTTACACAGATAAAAAGTGGTCCAAAAATACTGAAGCCCACATGGTTGTTATGTTATCCTATCTGCGAACCTGTCAAAAAGAAATCAGGTAAAAGTTGAACTATTCAGTGCCAAAGGTCCCTGTCCCTGCATTGCCTTGCAGTGTGTCGTGGAGACGTCTGGCACTGGTTAACGCTTTAGGAACTCAACCAGATTTGTTATTAACCCCTCTAGTGCTGAAGAAACCTTAAATACATTGCCCTTCATGCAGTTGAAGCCTTTTAAGCTTTAAGATATATAATATTGTATTATTGTAATATTGGTCATTTAAATCTGCAGGTATTTAGGGCTTCTATAGCTACTATATCTGAACCATACATGTGTTATTTGTTGGTTAATATATGGTTGAAGTAAATTTTAAGCCCAGCTGAATTTTTATTAGCCTCCACAGAATTGAATATCTATGTTGCCATAATAGCATTGTGTACGTTTTGATTACAATGGGACCATGTCTCTCTTATAGTACACGTTTAAAGTTTTGTAAGACCCCCAATAACTCCTCTTGGCTGAAGAATATTGCTGAGAAAACGCACATATTGCATGACTGTACTTAATAAGATTTTATACAGATCTGCGAGGCTGATAGAAGAGGCAATCAGGCAGCACGCTGTGCTAGAAACCCATTCCATGGAAATCATGTTCATGGGACCTTGCTTGCATGAATGCATTTCCCCCATATAGTCTTGGCCTTTGCCCCAACCTTGCATACATCACAGCAAGGGGTGAAATAAACCATTTGGAGAGTAAGCTAAAAGTTCTCAGCACGACTTCTGCAAATAAAACCAGAAAAATACTAAAGTATTTCCAGTACCATCTGCATGTTGATTGTTGGTGACACAAACTCCACAAGCTGATGTAGGAATATGGAGGGAAATGCCTCAGATAAACACAGTATTTGATTGGCCATTTATCTATTACTCAGTAACAAGGTATCATCTGTAATACTGGCAAAGCCATGGCAGCAGAATTATCAACATCATCAGTGAGGATTTTACCCAGTCTAGAACAGTGTTTTTCAATAGGAGTTCCTAGGAACCCTTGGGGTCCCCTAAAGGGTTCCCTGCAATTTTTAGGTCATTTGAAAATTGAACCAAACACAGAAGAATTTACATTGTATCTGATCTCAGACGCACTATTAGAGAAGTTTGGGGTTCCTCAGAATTTCACATAGGGTTCCTTGACCAAAAAAAGGTTGGAAACCACTGGTCTAGAAGAATTCAACCTTTTCTGGCTATTTGATCCTTTGACATAATATGCTTAAATCAAGAGAATACAATAGAGTGGACCAAATGTACAAACTCCTCCAGCAGTTCCAGTGCACACACTTTGTTTTAAACTGTTGGGACATTGGCTACAAACTCAAGGACAATGAGTTTATATTTCACTTGCTGCTACATTCGAAGAGTTGAACCAGATCAATCAAACAATGGCTTTTCCACAGCAAAACAAAAACACATTCAGAGAGAATAGAATTCTAAATATACATTGCCTCACAGCTACAAAATGAATGTCTCGCAAAATACAGCAGTGACAGATAGGAAAATGAGACGGGGATGACCTCTACAATGCCATTCTTCCCATTATAATAAAATATAGTTGCTGCTTGATATTAGGTTTGCCATTAGACCTGCTGCAAAATAAATACTTCCAATGTTTTTTGTTTGCTTGTTTCTATTGACATATGCATTAGCTATTTCTAAAAAAGATATATATATATATATATATATATATATATATATATATATATATATATATATATATACACAGCTATTTTAGAAAGCTCACACAATGATAAGTAGTCTATGGGATTTACTTATTTGAATCTATTGATCTTAAATAACTGTAATAAAAATACAATCTAAACCTGAATGATTTTCTTCCCCAAAGATCCATGGTGTATTGATGTAATCTGTAAATAAAACTTAGCATTTAATGCCTTTGAAAGTTTTATTTATGCATTCACAACACCACATTTGCACCAGAAAACCTCAAACCCCTGACTCATCCATTCACAAGAAGACACAAAATATTAATTATTGTGTTTAATCAGCCTGGTAATTGCAGTCATCAATCTATTATTATGCTGATCTGATTTAATTATTAATTCTAGCAAGCTAAATTGTATGCTTATGAAATAATTTGTCACAATTAATGCTTGTACCTGGATAAATCAATATATATATTATATGCAACTTTGTGCTCCTGAAAGTATGCATACTATACATGTACTGTAGTGCATAAAAAGCATTAGAGAATGCTGCTATAATACCAATGGGCAATAAAGCTGAATACATTATAATTTGATGATGAAGTGGGCCATTGGTATGGCTATATGTAGTGTATACTAAAATTAAACTATGATCACTAGTTCTTTGTTCTGAAAAAACATATTCAAGCTTTCTTTTCCGGTGTCTGACATTCCTTCCACCATAGAAATGCATTATTATTATATATTTTTCATTTTGTACCAAATGTAATAAACCTCACAGTAGAGACAGAATGGCTCTAATATCAAACTGATAGGGTTATTACTTGAACTCATCGCCATTAACCTCAAATGTTCTAGGAGCAAATGATTTACACACGTTTCTCTTTGCAATTCTCTTCCATGCATTTCTGACTCCTCCAACACTGACAAGGGTAAGAGCTTTCCAACATCCAGCATTCTCTGAGCCTTCACAGTTTGAAAGAGCAATGATAAGTTGTGAATGTAACAGGACACACAGCAAGAGCCAGCTCACCTAAAACAGCTTCAGGAACTTTTGCTATTCACAAGTTTTAGCTGAAAGTTTTTAGCAGAAAGACTTTATTCATGGACTAAGTAAATAGTTAATAGTGAAAGCCCTCTCCAGCACTGGGCAGTGACCAAGTCCCATCATACTAAATCAATCTGTATACTATATTCTGTAGCTTTTTAGATCAAAGAGTAAAATGTCACTCCCTATAAAACAAATGTACTCCTTTCCTTCTGAGTAGCATAGGGCATTTAAAATATACTCCGTGGATCTGAAAACAAAAAGCACATCTGCTTTCATCCATCACAAGGGCGTCCCACACCATGTGACTCTCTCTCTTTGAATTTTCTTATCCATTGGGGGGAAACAGAAGCCTTGTGAGCACCTTTACAGAACCGAGAGAGCTGTGCATAAAGGAATAATGAAAGTGAAGCTGTAGGGCACTCTCCTGGGCGATCAGAGAGGGGAACGTGCAGTGGGAGGTCATCCTCATCTGTCCTCAAACCCAGCTCATCCATTTCCAGAGGCTGAAAGAAACACAGCAGCTGCTCCCAGCAGCAGGGACAGAAAAGTATCTGTATCCCTCAACTTACACTGCTACAGCATCTCAAACTGGGTGCTCACGTGTACAGTGTACATCCAGGCTATTCATTGTCTATATGTATGTGTGTGTGTGTGTGTGTGTGTGTGTGTGTGTGTGTGTGTGTGTGTGTGTGTGTGTGTGTGTGTGTGTGTGTGTGTGTGTGTGTATATAAATATATACATATATACATATATACATACATACATACATACATACATATATATATATATATATATATATATATATATATATATATATATATATATATATCACATAAATAATATAGCATTTATTAGTTTAACAAATATTAAATGATAGAGAAAGCTAATACAGAAACCAGATCGTAGTATATCAAGGACAATTACTTAGTATAATAATGATATGCATGCATAGAAATTTTGGAGAACCCTAGTGTGGAGTCTGTCAGGTGAACCATGCCTCTGATAATGAGGATGTCACAAAGATCCCAGACAGTGATCAGAGATCTTGGCAGTTATTGAACCGTTTATCTGCTAGGAATAAAGAGGGGGGGGGGGCTGCCTACTACTTAAAGCTGCATTACATTAGACATCAGGAACAATAAACATGACATCCCCTTCTCACTCATTGTTAGCAAAAAAAAAAAAAGCCTATCACATCAAATTAGAATTATAAGGTAACTAAGTATCAGGTAAGTTTCCAAAAATATATAAAACCACAAATAAGAGCAGTTTAAAGTGGTTTCCTGACCATTTTATTCCGAAGTTAATGTATCCTGCTTAAATGAACCTGTGTTTTTGTGCTTCTTACATTATTTCAGGGAAAACATATTTGTGCCACTCTTGCAAAATAATGCTGATTTTAAAAAGTATTTACACCTTCCAGCCTTACTTACTGATCCAGATGTGTCAATGAAGCTTCATTTGCAACAGGGGGGGATGGTTCTTAAAGGTGACATGCCATGATATTCCTCTCTTTCAGATAGCTGCTGATTACATCTTAAGTGGAATGGTGTCAGTCAGCAGCATGGCAAAATATCTGAATCCAAGCAGACACAGAATAATCATGTTGTAGGTGTATCAGGGAGCTAGTGAGTCATCCTCCATGAGGTCCCAGATCTTCTCATCTCAGGTTGATTTCAACAAAGTAGCCAGAAATAAAATCAGCATCCGATTTCCAGATGATACACACACATACTGTATATATACAGTATACACATACACACACAGGTTTAAATACGGCTTTACACCTGCTGAAAACAAGGAGTGAGGAGTGGAGGAAAAGGTGCAAAGTACTTTTTGGTTTTATGCTGAGAGCAGTTGTGTGGTGGTGCCTCCTGTTTCTGTTGCTGAGTGTTTGCTGAGCTGCTCCTTTCTCTGGATGCTGCTGCCCTCTGCTCCTGAGATAGTAACCAGCAGAGAGACACAGAGCCAGATGCTCTGCTTTGAGATCAGAGTGACACTAACAAGGGCTGCTGTGCAGATAACAGCTGATTGGAGGAGACAAAGATCAGTCTGATGTACTGGTCCTCCCTGCTTCACTTTAACTCCTCCCCATCATTGCTACTGTATGTCATTTCTACTACTGCTGCCCCCTTATACCAGTACTGACTCAGGCAACCTTTTCCATTCCTGTTATGTGTAGGAGCACTGTGCTACCCCTATACTCCCTACCAATTGTGTCAACATGTATAGATTAAAGGTGCCATCCTTGATACTCACAAGAGGGTATTGAACATTTGTAGAGCAAAACAGAATACAGTACTGAAGTTTATAAGGAAAGAAAACTGGAGGAAATATTACAATTGTGATTTTTAGTAACGTTTCAAATAATTCTGACATGATGGTAAATGTCTTTTTCTACAGCTCTATAAAAAATAAATGGAATTTATGTAGCTTTCCTTGCTTAAAATGTTTCCATTCTAATAGGTCACACATTATTAATAATCAACGACTATTGGTACTGATCTCATTATTTAATGTTAACTCTAACCTTCTTGGGATTTGAACTCGTGAATCTCTGGCAATGGGATAAGTAGGGTCTTGCTGAGACGTGGAAGGGTGCAAAGCATTGTATAAAAGGCGGCTGCATTAGGTAGGGAGACGTGAGAAAGTAAACCAGTAGTTTTTTTTGGTTTTTTTTACCTTTTTTTGGTTAAGGAACCATATAATTATATTGTGATATTCTGGGGATCCCCAAACCTCACTAATAGCGCGTCAGAGATAGATCGCCTGCTTGAATTGCCGCTTTAAGAAAAGAAAATCAGTTCTACCAACATGTTTGCAGCTGGGATCCCTAATGTAGCGACACTCATTGCTGTTCCTTGTGTTGTGCGGTTCATCACAAAGCCCCTGTAATAGCTTATCCTGTAGAACAGTGGTTGTCAAGCCCCCCCAACAGGTCAGGTATTCAGGGCATCCCAACTTCAGCACAGGTGGCTCAATCAATCCCTGCATCAGCACAGGTGGCTCAATCAGTCCCTGCTTCAGCACAGGCGGCTCAATCATTCAGTTTTGTGACCCATCAGCATCTGGTGCTGAAGCTGCTCCATCTTTGAAGACTAGAACCTCGCTTTCCTCTCCCTCCGCGTGGAGATTTTGGGGGACAATGTAAGTGTCGCTACAATCGATTTTCTCGCAAAACAGACGCACAGAAGAATAAGCAGCACGTCAGCACGCCAATGTGTAAAACCAATTTCTGTGTGGCGTGCGGTGTGCGTCAACATCTTTTTCACACACACAAAAAATGACGCTGGGTTGTGGATTACGGGTGAGTTTGGATGTTGCCTGTAGCGGACATATGTAAATTGTATTGAGTTATATTAAACTACAAGCATGCGCCATGTTTGTGCGGCATAAATGCTTCAAAACATTTTGTGTGGTTTTTTTTGGAGAGAAAAAACACTTCCTTAGTCAACAATGTATGTAATTAATGAACTGTGTATTTGATTGATGGTGAGATGAGTGGATAATGGTAAGAGGGAAAAAGCGAATATATCTTCATAATTTATGTACTTTTTAATTGCGTTCCATTAACACTTGTGACATATTTATGTACATATAATTTAACATGACGCATCTCCATACAAATAGTAAGAAGGCGTGGGATGTATGTAAGAAGATGGATAATGACATACCAACATGTGTCGATAGGGAATTCAGGTAATGAATTCTTAACGCAATGCACTTTCACTTTGTTTTGAGAACGCAAGCCATTATACATAGTCCCATTTAGCTTATCAGGTCAGGGCTGCCGACACCTCTCCCGGAGTCCAGGACTGCAATCTTGACCCAGGCCCAAGGTTGTTGAGCGGGGGGGAAGGTGCACGCAGGTTGTGGAGCGCACGGTGGTGACCTGGTAACCATCCTGTTGAGCAGGATGGCGAGGGCGCACCTGTGCAGTGCACCATTCAGCGTGTGTCCGCCAGAAGAGGCCATGCCAGCCAAACATGGAAGTTGGGTCCAAGTTCCAGTATGGGACGGCCGGGCCCCTCTCCGCCTCCAGGCACCGGAATACTTGTTACCACTGAACCCCCTTGTCGGCAGTCCTGTTAAGGGTTATACGAAGGCAACAAAATTGACTCTGGCTGCAGTTATCAAATTGATGGTGAGGCCACATGCGTGCACCATACTGTATTTCCTAAGCAGTGCTGAGACAAAATATACCTTATGGCAGCGATGCGCAAACTGGGAGGGCACTAGATTTTCTGGGGGGGACGCAGCAGTTATATTACATTGCATTTACATTAAATGCCCGGGGACCGCGCGAGGCCACGTGATGTCACGTTACCATGGCGATGTGATGTCACATGACCCAGCGCGTCATTTAACGCCGGGGCCAAGCGGGGGGGGGGGGGTGCGAGGCACCGAGGAGAGCAGGCAGGGGTGCGCACGGGGAAAAGTTTGCGCACCCCTTCCTGATGGCACCATATCACTCATTACTGCTGACTAAAGGGAAATGGCCCCATGTCATTAAAAAAAGTAAGTCTGTCCAAAAGGGTCATTACCTAATGTACCCTGTTACTTCATTCATCTGTATGTTATCAGCCAGTGTCTGGTATGTTTGAACTTGAGAGCAGTAAATTGCAACTTCTCTGGAGTCTGCTCCTTTGCTACAAATTGGATTACAATTTGTATTTTTATTATTAGACACCCTATCCAAATAAAATAGGGTATCCAGATAATCAATCTAGGAGAAACGAAAGGGGAGATAAAGGAGAAAAAGACAAAGGGAAAAAGTATATATGTTCAAAGTATGAGAAGTACAGTAAATCAAAATCTAATTTCTGAGCACATTCACATGTCTCAGACAGGTCTGCAACCCTGCCTTTCCCCATTATCTCTTAGCACACAGTGCTTCCGCTGCAGCCAGGGATTCTGGGAAATGACATGCAAATGAGCACACATGGTCACCTTTTGCTTCATGTCCATTTTAACATGGACCCCTATAAACGTATGCCTGCCGTATCACACAGCTTTCCAGCACAGCCTGGCATACAGAAGCGCAGAGCCAGTAACCCTACTCACAGGCAGCTGTTTCAACCTTTTGGGTCTCATCAGTGTGAGGCTGGTTATACTGGCTTTGCAATGTGAAGCTGGAATAGGTTTCAACCTCACATTATATGTTATGGTGGGTACGTATGAGAAAGAAGAAAGGTGTAACATTGCACTCAGAGAAGCAGTATAGAAAGAGTATATATTACTGAGCCTGTGCTGGGGACTAAAGAATCTCTCAACTGTAAATCGCAGCTTCTCCCCGATTCTTTAGACTCTTTGCCCTGTTGTCAGTATCCATGAATCCTCGTGTTTCTCCTCCATGGTGTCTGACTCCACCCCATCCAGTCGCATACTTCCGCTTTGCGTACCAGATAGCCCCTGCGTGTCAAGTCTCTCAATCATCCGCCTTGTTTTGCATTCTGTTAGCTGTGCGATCTTGTCTGATGCTTTCCCGTTTTTCCAACGCGTTTCGCCAATTACTCTGGCTTCATCAGGGATGTCATTTGAGCATTCGGCTTCTTTTGGGATTATATCTGGATTATTTGATACCCACATTGGATTGTTGGATTTTAGAAAGCAGCCCCAAAGGACCAGTAGACTTTACTGGTACTTCAGGATTTCGGTATATTGAAATATTCACTTTACTTCGCACATATATTTTGTACCACAAAGTAGTATGAGGGCTTAAGTAGTTGTTTTAACCAGAATAATCAGTAGCAGTATTGCTACCTTGTGTAACTCCTACTCAGTGTAAACATATATTTTCATATAAATATATTAAATATTTGCATTTTCAACCTGCCTTCCTTCACTTGACATACTTTACATGTTACATAGACATAGACGCTTACAATATTTCCCCTGATTTAAATACACCCACATTTTAGCATTACTTGCATTCCCCTTCTCTACCAGTATTTGGCAAACAGACTTAAACAGCTAACATTGAATTAAAAGCAGATCCAAGTGATAGAGTTGTGTCCAAGTCACCAGGATTAATGCACCGCGAACGACATTTAAAAATGCATGTATCGAAAAGGAGAAGGTCTGGCGATTGTAAGGAGGCAATCGTTTTTTGTATTTTTTTTAAGAGCCCCATGCAATCTGTCACTCCTTTGCCTGCAGGTAGGAGAGCTCCATCACCTGGTGGGTTCTAAAAACCAGGTGTGATGCCATTTATATAGCCCTAAATAAGCACATACGCCCAGTGGCGGATTTAAAATGTTGCCGCCCATAGGCACTTACCTTTTTGCCGCCCGGCGGGGGCCGCCTCCGCCGGCACCGTCAAATGACGCCGCAACGTTACGTGATGATGCGTTTCCATGACGACTTGTAAGGTCATGGCAACGCATTGGCGTCACCGACGCTGCAGGAGGAGGAGGGCGTTGTGGAGTAGAAGGTAAGAGACCTTTACAGAGGCCGCACGCTCTCCCCCGGCAATCAGTGGGGAAGATAGCGGTGCCTCTGTATGCCCCAAATGCCGTTGCCGCAGGCTTTGGCCTAGTGGAAAATCTTCCACTGCATGCACCTTTCTTATCTGAAGTGACTGAGCAGGTGATATTGCTCCTTTAATACAGAGCATGTGGTAGTTTATACCTGAGTAAGATATTTAACCTCACTTTAGATGTAAGGGAACTTCATGATGCTCATATATATGTGTGAAAGCCTATCCATATGCTTCAGGAAATGTACGTATGTATGTATCATTTTTTTTATATCGCGGCAAGGTTGTCCGAAATCACAGCACCAGGTAAATAACATACAAACAATGGGGATAAGCGCAGCAGGTGAATTACAACATGAGGCTAAAGGAGACCCTGCCCCGAAGAGCTTACAGTCTAAGTGTTATGCTGGGAGTCGTACAGACACAGTAGGAGTAAAAGTGCAGCCAGGACTGTGAAGGGTACGGGGGTATCTGGAGTTGGTTGTAGAGCCGTAACTCCTGCTTAACTCCGGGTATACGTACAAATAGTCACACTTTAGGCTTGTTCTATAGTGGTGCGGGCACGTGATGCACACTTTTTGTGTGTACGATCCGTGCTGCTGGGAGCGAAAGGCTGGGAAGGTACTGTGTGTGTGTGTGTGGGGGGGGGGGGGGTGTTAATAATTGATTGAATAATATTTTTAAAATAAAAAAAAATACATGTATGAATAAAAATTATTCTTATTGTGCAATGTTGATAAATATATATACATACACATACATACATACATACACATACACATTACAGCGGCGGTAGCAGCATGAAATGTACTTTTCCCTGTCTTCTCCCCGATCGCCCGGCTCCACGCTCACTGCCGTGCGCGGCCCTATTATAGAAAGGCTGACTAACCACAGCCAATTATAAGTGCCGCGCGCGCGCATGGTGGCGCATGCGCGCCCACTATATTACGGGCCTTAGAATGTCAACGTTGTGACGAAGCCGCCAGGAACGCAGTGCTGGGAAATAGGTTTCTGGCCTCTCCAGAAGTGAAGGAAATAATCAGCCCATCTGTTTGCTCCTCATTTCCTTCGAGCGTAACCAGGGATTAGGAGATTCGCAGATTTCTGCCGTTTTAGATCTCATTTTGTGCACAGTTTAGGAAGTCCCTAAACTGGATGATTAAATCGGCTTTAAAAAAAAAGGAGGCTCTAATCATGAACCGCCTTCTAATCAGATGTAATAAACGTGCCGTAATCATTGGACATGCTCTTCTTAACCTCAATGGCCTTACTGCGAACGCCCCCTCTTATTTTACGTGTCCACCGCACTCCAGCTTCTAGCCCAGGGTCGGTCAACTCCAGTCTTCGAGAACTACCAGGTCAGGGTTTCAGGATATCCCTGCTTCAGCACAGGTGGCTCAATCAGTCCCTGCTTCGACTGAGCCACTGATTGAGCCACCTGTGCAGAAGCAGGGATATCCGGAACACCTGACCTGTTGGTAGCTCTTGAGGACTGGAGTGGGCCTCCCGTGTTCTGGCCTTCCCTTTTCTCCCCTGCACCTTATTGATACCCTGCAACATATTTCCGAATGGCAGAACATCTTCCCCCCCCCCCCCCCCCCCCCACAGGCAGCATACTATTTGTCAAACGGCCCTTCGTTAACAAGGCATTTAGTCTAATTAAAGCACACTGCATCCATTATTGTCAGAAGGAAATATGATGAAACATGATAAAACAGAAAGGTCATTTGTTGACAGAAACTTTTTCATGATAAATTAGACTTGGAGGAGATGAAAGGGAGAAGTGAACGGTGGAAGGAATCGTTTCAGGCAACGTGTTAGATATGAACCGCGGCAGGGGTCCGAGCAAAAAACATCAAGAAGTAGAAGTGATAATTGCAGAATCCTTTCAATGTGACCTTTTGCTGAGTACTGTAATTAACAAAAGCGCCCTACCTATTTGCTTCCTTGTTCTTCTCTTTTATACCCTGTTTTCTCTCTTTCTATCCAACGCACGTGCGCCTTTCAACTGACAACTGCACGGTACTGTGTGTCTTCTTAAAATGAACATGTAGTGCTAAACGTCTTAGCTCTGTCAATGCCCTGCAATACATTGCTGTCTCCTCCCATATTGCAGGGGTGAAATATTCCCACTTCTCTTTAGGGACACTAGAAGTGAAAGTTACCCCAGCAGAGGTAACCCAACCTGACCTGCACTGTTGCATCTGAGTGGTGTTTAAATGCATAAACTAGAGCAGGGGTTCTAAACTCCTGTCCTCACAACCCCCCCGCCCCCCCCCCCAATGCCCCAACAGCTCAGGTTTTCAGGATATCCCAGCTTCAGCACAGGTGGCTCAATCAGTGGCTCAGTCGAAGACTGAGCCACTGATTGAGCCACCTGTGCTGAAGCTGGGATATCCTGAAAACCTGACCTGTTGGAGGGCGTTGAGGACTGGAGTTGGTAATCCCTGAGCTAGAGATTCACTTATTTTTGGGATTAGACAGGGAGAAGGTTTTGGGGTGTTCCTTCGCTAAACAGAATGGAAAAGATTGGCAGTATCGGCGTAGTTGTACTGGGTAGTGTTTTTTCATTACTAAACACAAAATCCCTTTCCTGAGACTTAAGCAGTTTTAAAGAGCCTGTCATTATTGAAATGCATAACCTTTGTTCCTTGCGTCTTAATCAAAGCATTTGTTTTTCCTGATCAGCTTAGAGAGATGCTGTTACTTACAGAGCAGCATATGGTACAGCAAGATTGCAGAAGGTATTTCCTCCTGTGGGTGATCATGAATAGCTGAGTCTTTCGAGAGCGGTCAGAATAGGCAATGCATCCTACAAGACAGAACATTAAATGGCTTTTGTTTCGGCCTCTACAGTAATACACCTTTGGTAAATGTTGGCTATAAACTACAATTCCAACTATTACTGTAATACTCTACCACAGGTATCTAGCATCCAAGAACATTGTTGACAACTGTTGTTTTATGGATCAAGAAAATAAATTAGCATTTTAATCAGTTATATTTTTCACTGATTGTGACAGTGAAATAGAAAATGTGAAAGAGAGATAAAGTGGTCTTCCATTAGGTCTTCTACAATAACTGAACGTTGGAGGCCCTGAAGGTCTGGGTTAACCTACAGAAAAAGGACCAGGAGTCTTTCACTGGGTCTTTTTATGATAACTTGACTTTTGAAGTTCTGATGTTCTTTGTTAGCCTACAGAAAAGGACCAGGCTGCATAGTCTGTCCTGAAAAAGAGATATCAGAGTGGAGATAATCTTGAAGTGCCGCTTGGGAGATAGGACTTGACTTTGTAGCATCTGAAATGACTAAAATAGAATTAAGTGATAAAGCAGCAACGTACAGACATGTCCCATGGCATTGGCTGTTCAAATGCACCCATTACAGAAGCTTGCCACGTGACTGACACATTTTGTAATGTAATGTTACACCACAAAGGGTTAATATCGCAGATGTGTACACACAAGCATCTCTCTCTCTCCATCAAATTCACTTTTGCTTTGTTAATTTCAACCACACTTTTAATTCCCTAAAGTTCCACCACAATCAAACTTTTTTTTCCGAAAGTTTCAGCAAACCATAGGCAAAGAGAATTTCGGCACAAACCTGTAATTGTAATAACTTGGATATTTGTATTGCTGTTCTACACTTCCCCAAATTGAGAAACTGTCTTTTCTCCCGTGTCTAGGATTCTTTGTGGAAGTTAGGAAAGAAACTGAAGGCAAGAGACACATGGTGTTGCCGACATTGCAGAGTATTAATAATATAATTTATTTGTCCATTGCCAACATATTTCGCAGTGCGGTATAAACGGGGTACAGAGTTATGTATATTACATAAACAGAATGACATACAAATAAGCCCTGCGAGTTTGCAATCTAGAGGGAATAAGGGACAATGTTGAAACAACAGGGAAAGTGTCTTCTCATTGTGGGACGGAGTATACATCAGGTTGGAGTATGTTCCCGGTCTAGGACATTTGGTCGTGGCCAAATCTCCGCTGCCAAGGTAAGTACCTAACCTTAGAACATACCCTAAAACCCTCTAATCTAAACCCCTAATACTAAAGCCACCCCCTACCCTAAAAGCCTTAACTGCTTACCCTAAAACCCTTTAAGTTAACCGCCTACCCTAACTGCTAAAACCCCTAACGTTATCCCCATACCCTAACCACTAAAACCCCTAAAGTTATCCCCCTACCCTAACCACTAAAACCCCTAAAGTTATCCCCCTAACCTAACCACTAAACCCCTAAAGTTATCCACCTACTCTAACCACTAAACCCCTAAAGTTATCCCCCTACTCTAACCGCTAAAACCCCTAAAGTTATACCCCTACTCTAACCACTAAAACCCCTATAATTATCCCCTACCCTAACCACTAAATCCTAAAGTTATCCCCCTTCCCTAACCACTAAAACCCCTAACGTTATCCCCCTACCCTATGGGGTGTCCAGTGGCACTGCGGCGGGGTGTCCAGTGGTGGAGCAGCTGCGGTGGGGTGTCCAGTGGCAGAGCGGCTGTGGTTGGGTATCCAGTGGCAGAGCGGCTGCGGCGGAGGTCCCAGTGGTGGAGCGGCTGCGGCAGAGGGTCCAGTGGCGGAGCGGCTGTGGCGGAGATCCCAGTGGCAGAGCGGCTGCGGCGGAGGTCCCAGTGGCGGAGCGGCTGCGGCGGAGGTCCCAGTGGCGGAGCGGCTGCGGCGGAGGGTCCAGTGGCGGAGCGGCTGCGGCGGAGGGTCCCTCTGCGGCGAAACACCGATGGGGACTTGGTCGCGGTGGGATGGCGGCAACCAAATGTCCCATTCCGTATGGTCCAGCCACACAGCTGGATCTATTGGGGTTCAGAGGGTGTGGATGTTAGGAGTGTTCGATAGCTCAGAGTTTTGTCCATAGCACAGTGACTTTGGGACACATCTATACATAGAAAAGCTCCAATTCCCAACACTATGTACTTTTTATCATTCTCTGCAACACTGAATCATGCCATAAAAATTGTGTACTTATGTTCTAATAAACATTTACAATAATGCAATAACACATAACATTTTTATTATACCATCTTGAGCAGTATAGATTATTGAATAAATAAGCTATCAGCATGTAAGGATCTTAAGTGATCATCATTTCTGAAGTTTATGATGACTGTCCAGGTTTGCTGAAGAGATAAAAAAAAAACATATCCAGTGTATTGAATTTTATATTTTTGATACTAACAAACATTTACCACATTTAGGGAGAGATTCACTAAGGACCGATGCGAGGTGAGGCACCCCCATCCGGCATTAAGTCAAAGGGGATTTGCGAGTTTAAAAAAAGCTTATTTGCCAGCTATGCTTTCAAAGAACTTGTCAGGGAGATCTATTGCAGGGAATAACATGCTAACAATGGTTTGGTTCGTCTGCCCGGCAGAGGTCTGTGATGTGGAAGGAGAGGAGGGTCCCCCTCGGAAGCTCTAGCTGATCGTGTGAGACGTTTGGGAGCTGAAACCTGACATCACGAGAGGGGATACTCTCAGATTTATCCACTGCCTTCTACCTTTCTATGTCTGGTAAGCAGCCAGCCTAATTAGTGTTGGAGTGCACACGTGACCTATTCTTTTTAGTGTTTTATTATATATTGTTGTATTAAATGTTTTTTATTTAATCAGTCATTTGATTGTCTCAGCATTCGTTGTCTTGTATGTGTTAGTGTTGTTGCATGTTTTTTAGTTACTGTATTACACTATGTTTGTTTTTATATTATTCTTTACCTGATTGATCGTCTTCATGAGGAGAGCCCAAGTGGACCCCATCTTCCATCTGGTTGTATACCCCCTTTTTATATATTGCTATAGGGCCAAGCGCCACAGATACTGTATCACCTTTTCTTTTTTGCTCTTTATCTGACCTAGGGTGTCAGAGTTATATCATAGGCTGCTGGCCATTTTATAGTAGTTTTCTATTAGCGCTGCCTATTTTGTTGTTTAATGCTAACAATGGTAAAATACTGAACATGTTTATGAGACTTTAGGAAGCAATAGACCACAAAACAGAGATGCGAGATTCCTCCGGATGTAACCTACAAGATTCATTTCGACCCTAAGATGTAGCACTTTTACAAGGAGAGGGAGTGGCTCAGTGAGTAACGACACTGACTGGCACGGAGTCTGAAGCAGGCGAACCTGGTTCAATTCCCTGTGTCGGCTCCTTGTGACCTTGGGCAAGTCACTTTTTCTCCATGTGTCTCAGGCAACAAAAACATAGATTGTAAGCTCCACAGGCAGGGACCTAGGGCTGCAAAATGTCTCTGTAAAGCGCTATCTAAAACTAGCAGCGCTATACAAGAACATGTAGAAGAAGTGGATGCACATTGCCTTTTACTCTCTGACGTCCTGTGAGTGTCTCTCGGGTTTTACCCAACCGGATTGGCGTTCCTGTTCTTGTCCTTATCTTTAATTTCATCTAGTTATATTAAACTAATTTTATTATAGCTTTGCTATTGTTTTTTGTGTTAGTCCTGTTGGTGTTTGCTTGTCCGGTTTGTCCTGTTTGTATTGTTGGTAAGTCCTGTGAGTCTTTATTTGTGTAATGTTATAGCTGTGTTGCACTAAATATATTTTTATTTCATTACATGTTCCAAACCATTCGAATGAGGTTGCATCTGGTCATCACGAAATCAACAGTTTGCTGATCATTCCGAAATTTGAACTATCCCCATTGGATAAAGAAATCAACCTAATTGGACTTATTAGGCGCCGGTATCCCTTTTATTGCTGTACAAGAACATGCTATTATTATTTATTAAATAATTGAAAACAGCTGTTACATTTTTGAATGCCCCGAAAAACCCTTGCACCAAAGGGCCCCACTAAATATCATTACCAGAATCCAATAAATCGAACGTGTTGTTGCAGTGGCAGATAGATCATTGACGAATATTCATGGTTATGGGGAAAAAAATAAACCAAACCGTCCCGGGTTATGGATGTATCCGGCAAAGTGTACCTCTGTCACTTTACAGGATGTTTTGAAAGCCAAGCCTGTCCATCTTCACACATTAAATCCCACAAAACCTTTTGTTTATAACACTAAATCATCCCAATGCTCTTTCCCTAGACTTCAAACTATTAAAATATTCATCACGTTCACTGAGAGACACTTATGCCAAGTCTTTTAAAGGATACTGCAGCTTCTTTCATAGTAGCCTTTGAATGCAGGCATCTGTTTATATAGAAGCCTGAACAGGAATAGAATTCATTAGTAAATACATAAGGGAGAAAATAAGAGATGGGTACGTTACCTGAAGAAACTCAGGGAGAGTTTGGATTAAGAAGTTGCTAGCAAGAGACACACCATGCTGTATTCAGCAAGACAGTGTGGAAGGATTGCTATGGATGACTTGGTACTGTATTCCTGTGGCTGGTAAATAAGTAGAGGTGCTGGGCTGAAGTCCTTTTAGTGGCACTAAAAGTTGATGACCTCAGGTTGAATCTCAATGCCAGCTCTTCTTTTGACCTTGGATGTGTCTCAGACACCAGAAACTAGATTGTAAGTGCGTTGGGGCAGGGTTATTGTGCCTGCAAAATTATATGTAAAATGCATTATAAGAAAAAAATATTATTATTACTCTGGCTGATTTCAAACAATTCTCACCCTGGTTTATGAATATCCCTGTTTAAGCACAGGTGGCTCAGTCAAAGACTGAGCCACTGATTGAGCCACCTGTGCTGAAACAGGGGTATCCATAAAAGCTGGTCTGGTGATGGCCCTTGAGGACTGAATTTTGAAACCCCTGCTCTAACGGAACATAAACAGGCATACAGTATTTATGTACTTATTATGACAATCCACTTATGAGTAGTGTCCGAGAATTAGAGCATGGAATATTAATATAGACAAAAGGTACCGTAGAAACTCAACACTAACACAACACAGGGATGCCCAACCGTTCTGACCAAGGGCACACATGAGTGTTCAGGAGAGAGTGGTGGACACCAACCAACGCGCACATGCACACAATATACTTACCTTGGGCCTCCAATGTCGTGTCGGTACCGCTGGCGGATGCGGAAGTTGGGCCCGATTTTCGGCATGCAGCAGCTGTCAGCGGCACTGAGGTCGCAGGCACCCACAAAAGGCTCGGCGGGCGCCATGGTGCCCGCGGGCACCGCGTTGGGGACCCCTGACTTAACATATGGTACTATGAGTCAACATTGAACCTCAGAGACTTTTCTAGGAAGACTCACATATGGCAAACACAAAATGAGCCCTTTTGTTTTTAATGCAGCATCCAAATGTATTGATCTTAAAAATGACATGGCCTACATTTCTAAGTATTGACCTGTCTGGTTAACTTAACATTAATCTAAACATGCCGATATCAGCAGTTATGGGATTAAACTCTCCAATGATGCCCTGCCAGCTGATTTATGATTGCACTTTATAAATATTGCTGCCCTGGTCTTTGGTAAACCAGCAAGATTTTCAATTAATCAATATTCAGTATTTTAACAAAAGCTGTTCTCATTTTTAGTGCAGTGGGGAAAAAAATGTATTGTCATTAGCTACATGTAAAAAGCTTTTCGTTTTGCACCAATCATGCACGTCATGGTTACCCAATAATAAATCACGCCACGTCATGGAGCAGGGCATTCGATATGTAAACACATTACGTGCCCTGCCCTTACAAACAACAGTTAGATGATCTAAGCCATGTCTGGAATAGTCTTTGTCCTCATACGCAGACTGCTAAAACCACTTTCAAAAAAATACTGTCAAGACTTTCTCAGGGGAGAGTTTTGACTGCGGCTTTAGCTGGACAGACTCCAGCTATCCCATTACAAGAGCTGTGCAGGTATCTACAGTATCTACACGATTTCTGTAACGATAAAACTGCATCGAGGCCGTGGGCCGACAAATATTTACTCTCCTGCACAGCTCCTCCCCTTCTGCCAAGGCGCGCCAGCGTGGACCACACCATCTTCTTCTTCATCCAAACTGGTTTTAAGAATGGCATCAGAACTAAGACTGGCACAGCGGTCTCCTATAATATGTTACAACATTTTAAACCCTCAGCAAAGTTATAGGAACAAAACATGTTCATGCACAGGCAAGAGAGAACAAATTAATTTAAATAGCAAAAGTTAATATTTTATCCAAACAAAATGTTCCAGCAAATACATGAGAATGAGGACTTGTGTAGTCATGAGTTTATCCTCACTTACTGCTTTTGTTGGTAGTCAGGTTAAGGGGGCGTTATTTCTGCCACCTGCAGAAAGTGCAAGGATTTCTGAGGCTCTGATACATTTCAGAAGTACAGGCGAGCCCCGGTAATGTGGCAGGTTCCGTTCCATGGTTCCACCGCAAAGTGAAAATCGGCGGAAAGCGGGACCGGCAATTTCCCCTTCTGCACATGGCAACCTCCGTTCTGTGCAAGCGTGACCACCGTTCTGCGCATGCGTGACCTCTGCACCTCCCGTTCTGTGCATGCACGACCTGGGTAGCCCCCGTTCTGCGCATGTGCAGAAATGGCAGCCCCCTTGCGGGAACCGCTTATGAGCGGAACGCCATAAAGCGGGCCGCCGAAAAGTGGGGCCCTACTGCAGCGGCACGCAAACTGGGGGGCGCGCCCCCCCCCTGGGACTGGGAGCGGGGGGCGTGGGATTTACAGAGGCCCTGCGCGCTTCCCAAAGGCACTTAAATTAAGTGCCGGGGGAGCGGCGAAGGCCTCTGTAAAACTTACTTACCTTGGCTCCGGTGGCTTCTTAGACGCGTCGCCATGGCAACGCGGCATCAAATTACACCGCGAGGTCATGTGACATCACGTTGCTATGGCAATGTGACGTCATGATGCCGGAGCGGATGCCGGAGCCAAGTTAAGCGGGGGTGGGGCGCGGAGAGAGGGGAACTCCCAGCAGGGGGGCGCAGGGAAAAAAGTTTGTGCCCCCCTGCCCTACTGTACTACAAATAAAGATACCACTTGTGAGCACGTTCACATCTCTCAGACAGGTCTGCAACCCGGCTTTTCCCCATTATCTTCTAGCATACAGCGCGTCCACTGCAGCAAGGGATTCTGGGAAAATACATGCCAATGAGCATGGTGTCACCTATTACTTCATGCCCATGTTAACATTGACCTATAAGCATCTGCCTGCCGCATTACACAGCTTTCCAGCACAGCCTGGGATAAAGAAGTGCATAATCAATAAAAGCTACTCACAGACAGCTGTTTCAACCTTTTGGGTCTCATCAGCGGGAGAATGGTTATATTGGCTTTCAAATGTAAAGTTGGAATACAGCACGTTTCAACCACACATTATATAAGTTATGGTGGGTAAACAAGTGACAGAAAACTCATACAGTGTACACCAAATAAAAATCTCACCTGCCACCCTGCTTTTCACCTTTATCTCTTAGCATACAGTGC
This sequence comes from Ascaphus truei, assembly GCF_040206685.1. Taxonomy (NCBI): domain Eukaryota; kingdom Metazoa; phylum Chordata; class Amphibia; order Anura; family Ascaphidae; genus Ascaphus; species Ascaphus truei. Next base: position 23,711,606 of record NC_134499.1, read on the forward strand.
TTCCACTGCAGCTAAGGATTCTGGGAAATGACATGCCAATGAGCACACAGTGTCACCTTTCACTTCATGTCCATTTTAACACTGACCCCTATAAGCTTATCCCTGCCCTATTACACAGCTGAAGCTGCTTTGTAATTAAAAGTTGATGAACAAGTGACATATCTTTATTAAGGTCACTGTGGAAAACAATCTGAATATTGGCTGCCTATTAGCTACACGCAGAAAAGATTAGAGCTGATTCATTTTATATTAAGACAAAGCCACAAAAAAAAAAAACATAAAAGGAATCATATTCTAATGTTTATATAACTCTAAACCTAAAGACATATTGTCTGGGTGGGCGCTGAGTCAGTGGAATTAGAGAAATACTGCAATAGCCACATAAGTGGTTCTCATCGACATATCAACCTTTTTTTTAAACCCTTGGGTTTTTGGTTTTCTATCTTTGTTCTCAAAGAGAGTGTATTACTCTGAATGGTTGTCTTTGTATGATGCTGTCACTGAATATAGTCCTTATTATAATCAATAAAACACATCAGACGTCCTATGAGGGAGAAGAATTTAGTCCCCATCACTTGAACGGAGCTGAACTTATCTTCAGCGCTGGGAAGTTGCTTTGCACCCGACCATTCACTTGTTGCAAGTATTGAAAGGAATAATTGATCATTGCAAGAATATCTTGTGCTGGTATTAAAGCGTCTTTTTTTAATTTACAATATACAGCACATTTCAATGAAATATAGAAATACTGAATAAGAAGCAGAGTGGCATACAATATACTTTGTGTTGCGCTGGGCGGCGGATGATGTACAATGGTACTTATAGCAAAATATTTTTTCACCTTGCCTGTGGTTGTGGACTGTTGAATAGAGAGAGGCACATTTTTGTTGGCAAATTTGGATCTCCAGAGTATCAGCCGCTTCCTTTGGTCCGCCGGATTCAGCGGATCAATGTCAAAAAGGGCGATTCGCGTTTTGCTGATTTTTAAATTATTATTACCAATACACTCCACGGATTCCGCAACTCGAGGACGGTTTTGTAGAATCCAATCCGCGGGTTCGGCAATCCGTTCTTAAGAATCCGCCAACGGAATGCCGAATCCGCCGATTGGATTCTATAAATCTGACCACGGGTTGTACCTAACGGCGTTTTTTGATGAATCTGCGCAGATTCAAACCGATCAAATCCGCTGGCGGATTTTACACCGCAAAATAAATTTGGGGGGTAACATCGGCGAGGATTCGGATTTCGGCAGATCCGCCCGTCTCTACTGCTGAAGATAGCAGGAGACCTGTTTGTGTTGGGTTGTACTTTTTATCTATATATCGTGCCAACCACGCACTCTGCTGTTCCTGGCTCAGGCCGCGCTTATAGTCCCTGCGACGGCGACGCGACGAAGCATCAAAACAAATGTATTGAATCCATCGCGTGCGCTTATAGTAGGAGCGACGACCCGACGGCTTGGTCGCGATCGCTGGAAATCAATTCAATTTGATTTTTTCGGACCGCAGCATGACGTCTGCGTCACCGTAACTATAAGCGCGGCCTCAGATGCCGGAAACAGAAGTGGAGGGGTTAGTCTGACCTGCCCCAGGAAAACGAGCAGGTGCCCACGATATATCTAATACGTCATAAAGGCAATCTGAAAGTTAACACCTATACTACCAAAAACCAAGGTGTGGAGACGTTCCAGGCAGGAATGGGACAACTGGTAGCGGCCGTCCCACCGCAACCAAGTCCCCGCTGGCGTTTAGCCGCAGAGGGACCCACCGCCGCAGCTTCCCCGCCGCTGGACCCTTTACTGTTGGCGACTTCTACGATAAGTTTTAGGGTAGGGGGGTTAAGTTTAGGGGTTTTAGCGGTTAGGGTAGGAGGTTTTAGGCTAAGGGGTTAAGGTTTTTATGGTATGGTGTAATATTAGGGGTTAAGATTAGGGGTTTTTAGGGTATGGTCTATGGTTAGAGACTTACCTTGGTGGCGAAGCGGTTGGCAGCTAGAGGTCCCCGTGGCGAGGTCACTTACAGCTAAACGCTGGCGGTCACTGGGTCATGTCAAAATATCCTAGACCATTCCAGGTTACACGAATGAGTTCCTCTCTGTGTATTCCCATACATTTATTTTGTGAGAATATCAGCATATTTGCTCATACAACACATATTAAAGCCCTGCAATCCCTGGCCACCTTGCTTTTCACTTGGCATTACAGTTGTTTACTTTCCACGTTATATTACTGAATTAAAGGAGGTAAAGAGACACGTACAGGAAAATTGAGGACGACAGAATGAATCCCGTGCTGTATAATTCACTTATCCATCGAAGTTTAGCACTAGTTAGCCAATCTGATCAATGTTGGAGTCTTCAAATTGTTTAATATTGACTGATGTGGCAACTCTCCAATCAAATAAATCATATTACATTGTTCTGTATACATGCAGCATTTATATCGTATCCTAAGCCTGCATCCAGAAATGAGAATTATTGTAATATTGTAAAAACAAACTGCAGTGTTTCCAATATTAACAGCAAGCTGTAATGACTGCACTTTATCTTCATAAATAAAATGTATTTAACATGTATCTGTAATATTTTTTTTGTATTGTGCAATGTCCACAAAATTGATTATTGTATTTACAATTTGCTATTGATCATCACTATGAACTGAAGGCTAATGGTGTCATACAGTAGGAATTGTTACACAAGATATGAATCGTTCATACATTTATTTATAAAATGTTTTACCAGGAAGTAGCACATTGAGAGTTACCTCTCGTTCTCAAATATGTCTAGGTTTGCCAGGTGGCTTCTCCAAAAATACTGGACACAATGCTGAAAGGTGCGACGCGCTCGACACACACACACACACACACACACACACACACACACACACACACACACACACACACACACACACACACACAGACCCTTCTCACCTCTCTCTGCTCCATGCTGTTTCCTCCTCTCCTTGGCCCCATCCCCAGGACTCCTGACACCTACTCCTAATTGGCTGCATTACCCAGCAGCAGTCAATCAGGATGTAGGAAGCTGCCCAGCCCCCTAGTAACAGCCCTGCTCTCTCCCTGCTCGGGGAAATCCCGCGGACCCTCGAGCCGGTCCGGTCACTATGTCCAGAGAGGTAATATCGGACATATACGTGTCCAGCATTACTGCTAATTTTTTACTGGACTGTGTGTCCAAATACAGGACAGTCCCGTTCAATACTGGATACCTGGCAGCCCTAATTGTATGTCCCGGGCACTGAGTTATGGTGACAAATATAAATAGGAATAGCCTTCTCTTCTGCCTTTGTACTGCATCATAATTACCCTGTGGTTATATGTATCAAGGCAAAGAAAAGTTTGCTTTGCTTTGTCACATTGAACGGATTTCTTAGATTTGCTTGGACTGCTAGCCGGAGAGGTTCATGCAAGCGCAGAACGGGATGATTTTCTTGATGCAAAAAAGAAAATGGTGATGGACCAGTAAAAGGTGTCACAGATTCGGTTACTAATGTCCAAACAAAGGAAGCAAGGACATTTGTGATGTTTCTTTCTGTCCCCTGAGAAATAGCATCTGTGTGAGGTTGACAAGATGGCAAACGACTAGCAAACAATGTTCCTGTAGCCTTCCTTGCTCTGTCTCATTCCTTCCACCGAGAATCTCCCCTTCACAGCCACCAAACTCAGCCAAGACCCCCTAGGACGATACGTCGTCTTCATATACACGACCAACCTGAGCTGAGGAAGGTCCTGCACAGTCAGCACAGTCCTGACGACAACCATAAATCACAAAACATACACCGCAAGGAAGATTAATCTATAATATCCCATTGCCATATACAAATACTATCACGGGAAGCCCATGACTGCTATCCTTTTGAAATCTAAATGCCGTTCCAATTCCCAATACGCCACTTGCCGTTTGTGAAGGTACAGTGGTTCCAGCTGCAAGATTTAAACATTGTGTTATTTTCTACATTTAATGAGGTACACGACCCTATCCGGCGTCTACTCTCAGACAAAAATGACTGTAAAATTGACGGCGTAACCAGATTTATTGCTTTTTACCAACAGACTGTATTATCTGCAGAACGCTCTCTTGCTTGTACATACAGTATTGCTTTCTTTTCATGCAAGGCGTTTGTATGAGCAGAACCTTGAATAAGACGCATTGTGGGGTACCGTCCATAATTTTCGGATTCTCAGTAAAATGTTAAAGTCCCATTGTTTGTACAAACAAGCACAGCTTGTCACTTTGACATGCACTTCCTGTAAACGCACACTGACAATTTCTATTCTGTGTGCAGCAAGCAAATCAGGTGACCTGTGCATCTCAAGGAGCTTCCTGCGGCTGCAGAAATCATCTTCCAGTTTTAACATTCATAGCTTCCTAAATTGTAGCATTAAGGAGAATCAGTAGGAAATAATAGGAGGGGGGGGAAACAATAAAGGCATAAGTGTGCAGAGCTGGTCTAGATGCTCGCCCACTTTCTGCTTTGCCATCTCTAAATCAGAATAAATGTGTATTCTTTGCTGTACACAGGGATTTGTGGCTTTTAAATAACTGTGGGGGAAGCATCACTTTAGACAATAGAGCTTTCATTTTCGGGAAATAAGCTCCAAAGCTGTGAAGGTATTTTTAAATAGGGGATATATATATATATTGTATTGTATTGTATGTCTTTATTTATATAGCGCCATTAATGTACATAGCGCTTCACAGCAGTAATACATGTGGTAATCCAATAAATAACAGATAATATAAATAACAGATCATGGGAATAAGTGCTTTAGACATTAAGGAAGAGGAGTCCCTGCTCCGAGGAGCTTACAGTCTAATTGGTAGGTAGGGAGAACGTACAGAGACAGTAGGAGGGAGTTCTGGTAAGTGCATCTGCAGGGGGCCAAGCTTTATGTGCCATGTGTTCAGAATAGCCACAGTGCTATTCATATGCTGCTTTAAGCAAGTGTGTCTTAAGGTGGGTCTTAAAGGTGGATAGAGAGGGTTCTAGTCGGGTACTGAGGGGAAGGGCATTCCAGAGGTGAGGGGCAGTCAATGAAAAAGGTTTAAGGCGGGAGAGGGCTTTAGATACAAAGGGGGTAGAAAGAAGACATCCTTGAGAAGAACGCAAGAGTCTGGATGGTGCATAACGAGAAATTAGGGCTGAGATGTAAGGAGGGGCAGAAGAGTGTAAAGCTTTAAAAGTGAGGAGAAGAATGGAGTGTAAGATGCGGGATTTGATCGGAAGCCAGGAGAGGGATTTCATGAGGGGAGATGCTGAGACAGATCTAGGAAAGAGTAGAGTGATTCTGGCAGCAGCGTTAAGGATAGATTGTAGGGGAGACAGGTGAGAGGCAGGAAGGCCGGACAGCAGGAGGTTACAGTAATCAAGACGGGAGAGAATGAGGGCCTGAGTCAGAGTTTTAGCAGTCGAACAACAGAGGAAAGGGCGTATCTTTGTTATATTGCGGAGGAAAAAGCGACAGGTTTTAGAAATGTTTTGAATGTGAGGGGCAAATGTGAGAGAGGAGTCGAGTGTGACCCCAAGGCAGCGTGCTTGGGCTACTGGGTGAATGATCGTAGTTCCAACAGTAATGTGGAAGGAGGTAGTAGGGCCAGGTTTGGGAGGAAGTATGAGGAGCTCTGTTTTAGCCATGTTCAGTTTAAGGCGACGGAGGGCCATCCAGGATGATATAGCAGAGAGACATTCAGAAACTTTGGTTTGTACAGTAGGTGTAAGGTCGGGTGTTGAGAAATATATTTGTGTGTCGTCAGCATAGAGGTGATAATTAAACCCAAAAGATGTTATTAGGTCACCTAGAGAGAGTGTATACAGAGAAAAGAGAAGAGGTCCCAGGACAGAGCCCTGGGGTACCCCCACAGAGAGATCAATAGAGGAGGAGGAGGTATTAGCAGAAGAGACACTGAAAGTACGATGGGAGAGGTAGGATGAGATCCAGGATAGAGCTTTGTTCCGAATGCCAAGAGTATGGAGACTGTGAAGGAGAAGAGGGTGGTCCACGGTGTCAAATGCTGCAGAGAGGTCGAGTAATATGAGCAGAGTGTAATGACCTCTGTCATATATATATATATATGGGGAAAAGGTAGTGCTTCGCTTTAAGTACAATTTCGCTTTACATACATGCTCCGGTCCCATCGTGTACGTTAATGCGGGGTATGTCTGTGTATATATGTATATATATATACACAGACATACCCCGCATTAACGTACACGATGGGACCGGAGCATTTATGTAAAGCGAAATTGTACTTAAAGTGAAGCACTACCTTTTCCCCACTTATCGATGCATGTACTGTACTGCAATCCTCATATTCGTTCATAATTGATGTAAATAACGCATTTGTAACAGGCTCTATAGTCTCCACGCTTGCGCACAGCTTCGGTACAGGTAGGGAGCCGGTATTGCTGTTCAGAGCGTGCTGACAGGCGCATGCGTGAGCTGCTGTTTGCCTATTGGGCGATATGTCCTTACTCGCGAGTGTACTTAAAGTGAGTGTCCTTAAACTGGGGTATGCCGTTGTGTGTATATATATATATATATATATATATATATATATATATATATATATATTTGCACATAGACACAAGAACACATATAGATACATTTAATATTTAGATATAGAAACACACATATATATATATTACATGCACACACGGATTTAATAGTTGAAAGCTAGAAAGATAAGTAGATATATTTGTATCTGAATATATATGGCTACAGTATAAGCCCTTAACAAGCCTCTAACACTATCAACTCAATACAATATATATATATATATAATAGATTTGCATGGAATCATTAGGTCTAGTAAGGCAGCGTTCATTACAATTCATATCACAATCATTGTTACAGAAGTCACAAAGGCATTCTTCATGGTTACAGATGTATTAACGTTTATAATTGTTTATTATATTTTAATATAGCTTGTCGCCTATAGGATGTGTTCTTTTTAGAAAGGATGGAGAAACCTTGTTAATTTATCGTACTATAGGTGGAGTTCAAATGAATTGGTCCAAAAATGCATTAATGTCTTCATACAAATCCCCACCACTATTTCTACAGTTCCCGCATTTTACTGTATCATTCACCAATAGATTTCTCTCTCTAAAAGATATCAACCAGCTGACAGAGGGCCTGCAGTGAATGGTTAAAGTAGAATATTTTGGGGCGAGGTATATTAAAATCATCCACCTTTGTAACATTTCTAGGAAAGGATTTAACCGATTCAACTCGGCCTTGAAAACTGACTTTGGAATCGATTTACACAAAACCTTCTGCTATGAACTTTCAACTAGCCTCAAATGTACTAAGAATACATTGTACATTCCAAGCTGCAATGTGCTTAACAAATAGATTTAAAGACCTTAAAATATTTTTCATTATGAAACAACTATTTATGGTGATTTCATTTAATTGTAGCTTTAATACATACTGGCAGAATGTTGTAGCAAAACACGTGCTGAGTACCCAGTATGGGCTCCTATTAAATAATCTGTGAAGATATCTTCACTATGGTGCAGGATGGTTTTATTCAAAGAAATGGGACCTAAATATTTTCCAGCATGGAGAAGATGGTCTTCACAGGATATTTAATAGAGGCCACAGTGACTATTTAATCTACGTGATTGTGATATGGTATGGTTTGGTAAGGTACAGATGTAGCCAGCGTCATTGCAACTAATGGTGTGCTGCAGGTTGACATACACAATGCACCAGCGGGAGAGGCGGACAATGTTTTGAGTCAGTGGCGTCCATGAAGGGGACAGGGCTATCTCGTTATACCCCCTGCAGGATAACGGTGGCTATATCTGTACGTGGCCATCTACATGCTGACTACAAAGGCAGTCTAGTGTCATTTTACCACTGTGATCTGCTTCTACTAACATTAATAGACATGATTTCAATGCCAAGGTTCCTGTTCAATACGCTGTGGAGATACTTTCCCCAGCACTGGAGAAGAGATCAGCTCCATTCAAAGGAATTGGACTCAAAGCTTCTCCAATAGGGGAAGATGGCATCAGCGCATGTTAAATAGGGGCCTATGGCGTATTCTTAGTTATTTGTTCTTCATTGCTTAAATACGTCTCAGTGTTTCCTTCTGAAGAACGTGATCCTTTATGTCAAATTTGTTTGGTTAAACTGATGTTATCGTATCGAAGTTATTTGCTCTGATTTTGTCCCAGGTTGTGGTATAAGGAGAGTATTTGCCTCCTGCACATAAATGGCCATATTTATTAAGTGGTGCAATTCTATAACCTATTGATTTCAATTGATTGGGAGGTGTCTTTCAACTCTGTCAGGTGTCTTATGATGTAGCACTGCTTAGCAAGTTTGGGCCACAATGTATGAAATTCTGCTTCTCTTGTAATAGATTGCGGGGAAACTATTATAGTCCAAACAGGAGCTATATACACCAGCACTGGATTAATCAGAACAGTAGTTTATTGAAAATCAAGGCATACTTGGGGTCAGACCTTCCTCCTGACGTTTATGACAGACGGTCTCAGGGTCATGAGGAATGTTCCCCTGGGGGCCGAAATGTTGCCAATCTGCCCCCTATGCAGAAATTGCTTTTCTGCGTTATTCGATGCAGGTGTATATAATTCCAGTTAGGACTATAAAAGTGTTATCTGATCCACTTCTTTTGACCATGCACGGAACAGCCAGCAGGGCCACTGACTGCTATATCCAATTAGATTGTAAGCTCCTCAGAGCAGCGACTCCTCTTCCTTAATGTTACTTTTATGTCTGAAGCACTTATTCCCAGGACCTGTTCTTTATATTATCTGTTATTTATTTGTTTACCCCATGTATTCCTACTGTGAAGCGCTATGTACATTAATGGCGCTATATAAATAAAGACATACAATACAATATCCCTCAGTGTACCCTTCCACCATACTATAGTAATGGACTGTATATTTTTCCAGTGGCCCTCCACATGTCGTTCTACAGTATTTAGGGACATGCTAAACTTTTGCCCAAGGTCGCTACCAAGCCCAATTTGTCCCTTTTCAACCCCGAAAATAGTTGTGACTTTGTCAGAGTTTGCAAGCGATTCGCCAACCATTAAGTCAACGTGCATTGCAATTCCGACAAACAGTTTAATCCATAGGTGATTCATTAAACTACCTGATCGGCACTATCGCATGGAAACTCCTATTGACTTAATTGGGTGTTTCCGTGCAATAATGCCCTGAGAGGCACTAACGCATCTAAACGGGGGGGGGGAATAAATATTCCTTATATTATAGCATCCACTAATCTGTAACCGTTATCAATCATTTTAAGTGTTCTAGTGCCATCTAGTGTGATAAAATATGAACAGCCCTCCATGTAGCAAACATCCAACCTAATGGAAGATCACACCTATAATTAGTTTCTGACCAGCGTCTCATTCCGGGGTAGCAGCAATAATTTAGATTTCTAACCCTCCCCACCTTCCAAGTGGAGGGTTAGAAACTTTTTTGAGTATCCTGACCTTCAAATGTAATTTGATGGACTAAATGTATTTGTCCTACAGGTTTCAAAAGTCCATACTAAATTTGGAAACATAATTGGTAGAGGCAAACTGCAGAAAGTAATCAGCGAAGACATACGAAGTCAGCATTCTTAACAACATGAAGGCAGAGACTGCAAGCGTTTAGCAAATGCACAGTTCTGAGGCTGGGCAGATCGTTGCTACTTGAGAGCCATTAATTGCATTTTGCCTAAAAGCCTTATTAGCTGAACTAGACAACTGAAACCATACCAAATAGGATTGCTGTTATTAAAGCAGTCTCAGTCGCTTTGAAAACTGGTATAGGTCCTCTGCTATTCTCATTATAATAATTGTTTTTCATCGGTTCATAGCAGAAGCATTACAAAAACAATTGGATCGACATTTATCATACATTCTTAATTCATTTAAACCAAAATATCTAATATGGGCAATCGCTGAAGTCAGCGTTCTGATCTTAGTTTCTATTATATTTTAATTGATGTGTGCTTTAAAACGTGTCATACGAACTAACAGAATGACGCAGCAGTGTTAAATAAATCTTCCTGGCTATATTTAATAGTACAGCAGATGTTATTGTCAGCTATTATTTTTTTATCAATGTAAACTGTCATACTTTTTTGATCCAACCAACATACAAATGGATGCATCTTTGTTGCTGCCTGTGATTAGCTGTGGCTGCTCTGGAGACGTTTCGGCAATAGATTGCCTTGATAAAGACAATCTATTGCCGAAACGTTGAACCTTTGGTGGCACAATAAATTGCACCTTTAGAAAGACCGTGTGCCTGCTTCCATTCCTTTGCTCAAGTACCTCTGGGATGTCTGGACCTCCCTGTACACAGCGCACCGGCAGATAAGTACCCCCCTCCAGCACCTACCAGCGGTGTGCATGTGCTTCTATATGTGGCTGCTCTGCAGACTCAATGCTGTTTTGTTGGCCGGGTTTATTCGCTGGGAATTTATGCCTTGCAAATATATTTCCTCACATGCGTGGGTTCTGAAAGTAGATGTTTGTACAAGATTCGGCTCGGGGAAAAAAACGTGCATCTTTAAGCTGCATTTCATACTGTGCTGAAAAGCTGTGTTTTATACGACAGGCATAAGGTAATAGGGGTCACATGTTACAATGGACATGAAGTGAAAGGTGACATCGAGTGCCCATCTGCATGTCATTTCCCAGAATCCCTGGCTGCAGTGGAAGCATTGCATGCTGGGAGATAATGGTGACAAGCCGGGTTGCAGACCCTTCTGAGACATGTGAATTTCATATTGGAAGCTAACACAATGTTGTGCTAACTTAGAGTGACGTTATGCCTATGCTAATGAGATATACAACGGCCGTTGTTTTTGCATATAATTAGCTTTGTGGATATGTGTAAACCTCAGGGGAAATAACGACCGTTACTAATTTAGGCAATTACGAACCAAGTAACCGGAGCCCTGTGGATCTGATCCTTGGTGTGTCAGTATAGTGCCGGGGTGCGCAAACTGGTGGAGGCGCAAGAATTTCTAGGGGGGGGGGCGCGGCAGTTACAGAGGCCCCGCGCCCTTCCCCAAGGCATTTAAATTAAATGCCGGGGGAGGCCTGAGGCCTCTGTAACTCCCATACCCTCTCTCTCTCTGCCTGCTATTCAGCGACGCGTCGCCATGGCAATGCTGTGTCAAATGACACGTTTATGATTTTCTACGTTTATCCACATCATTCTTAACTAGCGTGATAAATGTTTCAATAGTATGGTCAGATGGTGGAGGATTACATTTATTTTTGGTCTTACAATCAACCGTGAGAATATGAAAAGGTGAGTCCCTATTGATATCCGTGTTGGTACAAGGGAAGGCATGTTCGGCCTTAGAAAAATAGCCTTTTAATCAATGACTTCTGAAAAATCTAGTGTTTTCAACGTCTATCTTCAATAAAAAAAAGGTCTGGTTGGTAGGAACACAGGATAAACCTCTCTTAAGTATATCTACTGTCCAGGAGATCGAGTCTTACTAGAGATATTTACCACCAAGGTTGTTGGGACCAGGTTTGCATCCTCCGTACAGTCTTGTTTCCGGGAATATTTCTACCCCGCCCTCATCCTCCTAGTGGGTCTGTGTTGCCTCCACGGGGACACTGATCCAAAAAAGATGCTACCTGCTACCTCTACACATGTGATCCTTTCCCGGACTCGTGGTCCTCCCTCCACCTCTACAAAGTCATATTTCCACCTAGTCCTATGTGGTCCCCTACCTCAATTGATGCATCATCTCGCTCCGCCCACTGTTCTTTATACACCTTCCCTACTAGTTCAATATACATAGGAGTTGATACATATGAGCATATGTTACATTGTGCACCTTTCTCATCCAATATTTATTTGTACTGTCTTTAGTTATACCAATTAGATTGTAAGCTCCTCGGAGTAGGGACTCCCCTTCCTAAATGTTACTTTTGTGATGTCTGCAGCAATTATTCCCATGACTTGTTATTTGTATTATTTGTTATTTATATGATAGTCATGTGTATTACTGCTGTGAAGTGCTATATACATTAATGGCGCTATATAAATAAAGACATACATACATACATACATATATACATATATACATACATACATATATACATACATACATACATACGTACCACTCTCTTTTGTGGTTTGCTTCATGTCTTTATCTGTATATTCAGGTGTTAGCTAACTGAGACAAAGTCATTTTTTCACATGCTCTGTCTTGCGTGTTATATGCATTTTATTGGCCTATTTTTCATCTATTACTACCCGGCATCTCTCTTTTTATGTCTGTATTGGCTTCACTAGCTCTACACTTTGTTACATTTTACTGTTCCCGACAACACCCATATATGACATTCTTGTGTTTTTCCTGTTCGCTGTATCCGATACCCGGTCTGCCATTTCCGGGATGATTGGACTCTGCCGATACGTCACACGGTGTCCTGCAGTTACTATGACCCCAGCTGGACCTATTTGGCCTCCGTCTGGATTCTGAGACGTTACATGATGACGTCATCAACACAGGCCCTTTATCAGCCGCTGGTCTGTTCTTCTGTCTTACAGGCATTTTCACTTCAACGCTTCGGGCGACGGACATTTCCGATATCGGACTGCTGATTTTATGCTATTGTGCCCGAATCTGTCCTCTTCTTTTCTTCCTGGTTCTAGTTAGCGGTTACACTTGGAGGCGGCAATTAGAGTGAAGTACTACGGTTATTTAGATCTTGTAGGAACAGGCCTGAAGATGGGGTTTTCCCCCGAAATGTAGCCCCCCATGTCTCTTTTTCCATCATTTGCCCTTCTTGTCTCCCCCTTCCTTTTTTTGCTACCTTTTTTCATCCCATATGTTGTTCTTTCACTTTTTGGCCGTTGCCCTGCTTTTTTGCCCCCCTCCATGTACCATGCTCTTTCGCCAGCTTGGGGTTTCTTTGCATGTGGTTTGCACTGTGGAGCTCATAGGATAAGTTTATTTTTGTTTGTAGCTGCGTGTGATTTTCCCTTTCCTTGAGCTCCTCTAGTCTCGGTTAGTGTTGCTGTCTGTTACTGCTTATGTGTTACTGTGTGTTTGTGCGTATCATGAGTTAATACACTAATTATTATTCAACTTCATATGGTCTCTGTTTGACTGTTTTTCTGTTAAGTGCGGGCTTAGAGCAGCAGTACAAGCAATATCCTACATGTGTGTGTTTTTTTTTTTAATAAATCAGTTCTGTACTATGAGAAAATACTTGTAGCATTTAAAAAATAAAAATAAAATGTTTTAAAGACATGTTTCTAATGTAGGAAGCATTTCCAATGTTACAGCCCCCTTCCCCTTCTGACCCGCCCTCTCTCTAGCAGTGCACCAATTGTATCTAGTAACTGCCCAGTCAGTCATATTCCAGGAACTACATTACCCAAAATGCTGTGCAAGAACTGAATTAAATAGCCCCGAGCAAGCGATTGATTACAGGAGAACAGATCAATATGAAGCTTAGCTAATCACTTGTCAGTGTGCAGATTGTATTGATGCAAATATTGAATGGGGAAACAAAACGGCACGGGGCGCCGCCATGTTGAAGTGTGGGCGCATGCAGAGGGAGCTCTGGCGGCCATTACCAAGCTGCGCATGTGCATAGATAGGGACACTGCCCTGTAGAACCAGGTTGAAGGACACAGACAAGACAAAGCTGTGTCCTGATTACAGGTGGTCTGGGACCAGACACCTGCATCAAAGAGACTGTGTTCATGTGGGAGACTCTAGCTGGATACCGCCCACGCGGAGGCGGATTCTATCGCTGGATCGGCGGATCCGGTCTGTCTGTCAGTCGGCGCGCCCGGGTGCTGAAACACCCGGCAGATACCAATACACCAAGTGCACCAACCATTGTTTCACCTCATCTAGTGGGCAGCGCTGTCTCACACATTGGGGTTCGGTGTGGGACCCTTGGGACACGGTGTGGGGTTATGGCCGTGCAAGGCTTGGCGGGTAGCTGTATCTGGTTAGCCATTAGTAGTACGTTAAGATATATGTGTTGCCAGTAAAGGTATTGTTATTTTACACTTCATGTGATTTTGTCATTGGGTCCTGTGACGGGCTCCTCCCACTACCCTGGGATCCCTCTCAGGTGGAGGCGCTGCACCGATACTACTATATCACCCCGGGGTCCCCGTGGCGGAGCCTGAGGCCCCAAGTGAGCCAACAGGTAAAGGCAGCACCAGTAGTATCTTTACAGCATGACCCCCAATCTCACTTAGGGGGGAGGGTACAAGGACTACATCTCCTATACAGTTATGTATTTAGTTTGGTTTCTGAGAGTCAGTGTTACTTGACTAGTTAGTTGCACATAGTAAGGCAGTTGTATTGCACTTGTATTACACTGAAACATATAAAGACAAGAACGCTCCTTAGAAGAACTTGCATGGCCAAGCACTGCCATTATTCATGTGTACACAGGAATTGTCTATGACTCTAGAACACAGACGTTCTACTGTATGTCTTGTTCTAAAAATAAAAACAATGTAAAATAAAATAGAAATAAAACAACGAATGCAAACATACAACAAATGAACACACAATGGTGCCATAAGGGGTTTATAATGGGGTACTTGTTAATTGATGCAGTTTGTACATGGGCTTTTTTGAAACCTAACAATGCTATTATCGGGTAAATAGCTATTTTATTGTACAGCACAATGGAAAAAAATATTTATTAGATTTATGAATAACAAAAAACTACAGAAGCAACATTACCAAACCTTGAGTGTAATAACCTTCTTTTATTGACATGAAAAATTGGTCACATAGTTGCTGTATGTTCTAGGTTAGTTTGAGATTATATATAATAATAATATTAACAACATGTTGTTGTATAGCGCTGCTAGTTTTACGTAGCACTTTACAGAAACATTTTGCCAGGCACAGGTCCCTGTCCCATGGAGCTTACAATGTATTTTTTGCTGACTATGGCATAGGGAGACAATGTGACTTACCCAAGGTCACAAGGAGCTGACTGTGGGAATTGAACCAGGTCCCCCGGTTGCAAATATTAGTGTAGCTTCGTAGCTGAGATATGGGGACACTGAGCACCATAGCAATATGTTGTTTTTACATTAAAGACGAGTTGTGCATTCACAGTCTTCTGGGCTAATATTTCTATTTTCCACAAATTTGATATACATCTATATACACATCATCATCTTCATCCCTTGTCGATCCTCTGCTGGATGAAGGCTTCCCCAATGATCTTCCAGGTACAGTGGTTGCACACTTCTCTTCTCCACGTTGCTCAAACAAATGTCATCCTCCCAGTCGAGTATCATGTTTGTCCAACGATGATCATGTCATTTCAGTGCATCGTTGGACAAACATGATACTCGACTGGGAGGATGACATTTGTTTGAGCAACGTGGAGAAGAGAAGTGTGCAACCACTGTACCTGGAAGATCATTGGGGAAGCCTTCATCCAGCAGAGAATCGACAAGGGCTGAAGATGATGATGTGTATATAGATGTATATCAAATTTGTGGAAAATAGAAATATTAGCCCAGAAGACTGTGAATGCACAATTCGTCTTTAATGTAAAAACAACATATTGCTATGGTGCTCAGTGTCCTCATATCTGAGCTATGAAGCTACACTAATCAAACTAGCCATTGAGAATGCAACAGTTAATGGTATCAGTCACAATGAAAGTTTCAAAACTTGACCAAGAATATGAGCAAATTTCATGGTGAGGTCAGATCTGTGCAGATAACATTTATATTCCGTGGAAACATTTTGATTACCTGCCAGAAACAATTTGTGTATTTATAGCCGTTGAGAATATTTTTCTATCTTTAGCCACATTAAAGGGAAACAGAGCTATCTCATGTAATCAGATTCCACAAGACATGGAAATGAAAACAAACCCGTATTTTTATCATCCAATGTGGCAGAGTGATATTTGCCAAATAAATAAGTGTGACAGCACAATTGTGATCATACAGTTTAAAATCATTGAAATGCAAATAGGGTTTCAATGCAGTTTAGGGCACGTGCTACTCAGACACTATGCGAACGTTCCACGATTATATATATATATATATATATATATATATATATATATATATATATATATATATATATATATAATATCATATATACTGGGATGATTCCAACATTATCTTTACGAAAACTTGAGCAGAACTGGAATACATCACAATAAAATTTGCACCTGGGCTGAGAAATACAGAGCAAAGGTACTTTGTAAATATGTCAAATATAACAGACTGTGTCTGCTAATCTCCAAATCTTACTTACACATTTAGATGAGAAGAACCAAAACGTTAATTTATTCGTTTTACAAACTTCCATATACCTTTGCCTTAAAGCAGCAGTTCAAGCAATATCCTATGTGTGTTTTTTTTTAAATAAATCAGTTCTGTACTGAAAATACTTGTAGCATTAAAAAAAAATGCTTTAAAGACATTTTTTATATTTCTAATGTACTGTAGGAAGCATTTCCAAAGTGACAGCCCCGTCCCCTTCTGATAGGCTCTGGCTCTTGAGACCCGCACTCTCTCTAGCAGTGCACCAATTGTATCTAGTAACTGCCCGTTCAATCATATTCCAGGAACTACATTGCCCAAAATGCTGTGCAAGAACTGAATTAAATAACCCGGAGCGAGCGATCTATTACAGTCAATTACAGGAGAACGGATAGATCTGCAGTTTAGCTAATCACTTGTCAGTGTGCAGATTATATTGATGCACTTATTGAATAGGAAAAATATATATTTTTTTTAAAACGGCAGCTTGAACTGCAGCTTTAAGTATTTAATTGGCAAATCTTTGACACGCACGAACACTGTATTGAATATATTATAAAGTACAGTATATGCTTTGTGTTGTTAGTTCCCCACCAAGTAAAAGGGGTTAATCTAATAATTACAAACTAAACCACTGTGATTCTGTTTTCCTTGCTTATTTCCCATTATTGACATATTGATAAAACACTATATTGTTTTCATACGCAGAATTTACTGATGTTGGTGCAAGGACCAAACAGGATAATTACTAGCCGATTGTTCTTTTGCTAAACTGTTGATTTTACAATAATCTAAGACCCATATTTATGAAAACAATGCCATATCCCTAATGTAGGGCGAATGCATTAAACTCTGTCACCGCTGGGTTATTTGACATTTATTCCATATTTTTTTTTTATCACAGTGCTGTTCTTTTACAGACTGGTGGCATTTATGAAGCGTCAGTTTGATTAAGTGCTCGGAGCAGCCTGTAACCCGTAGAAATGTTACCTGGAAATATGGTGGCGCTGGGGTTTTTTTTTTTTTTTGACAGGTGGAAGAGATTTGACTATTGTGTCATCTGATTTGAATGGATGATTATTTGACTGGTTATTATGCCAACTGGGTTTAAATATAATCAATAAAGTTAACCCTGAAATGCTGAGGGGGTTGGCAACGCAATTGCTTTCATTAAGTGCTGAAACTGTTAACTTCGCTCCCACAGAGGCAACGGTCAGAAAATGATGAGGGTTTTTTAATTATTATTATTTGGAGCAACACATTATACCACAAATCCTACATGCTGTTCCCAAACCACCCCCACCAAACTGATTTCTTTCTCCTGATGGGTTATGGCTGCTTTTTTAAATTGCCAATAAAGCAAGCAAAAATCCAGTTACATTGTTGAAAAACGTATCCCCCGACTCCCCACTAAGAATAAGAGATATTTCATTTTTCTGCTCTCTCTCATTGTTTTTAAAGTCTAATGAAAGAATGTGGGTTTTTTTTTTTACAGCACACTTGATCTAATAGGCACTTAGCAGATGCGATGGTAGCTATAAAATACTAAAATGGGCAATCTCCCTGCAAATGGCTTTCTAGACTTACTAAAATCTAGTCTAATTGGTGTAACTTTAACCTTCAATACTACTTTCATGGAAAATATGAACAATCCAGTAACAATGCACAAGAAAGCTGCTTTTAATAACCCACTTGTATACACCATCACCTGTAATATAGCAGTAATGGAAGTGTCCAAATGAATTGAATATAACATTTTAAAAGCGCGTTCCCCCGCGTGCCCCCCGCTCCCCCACCTTCCTTGTTTCCCATGGTTGTGAAGCAGGGGTCCCCAGAGCTGATCCGTGTTTTAACTCCTGGAACCTCCTATCTCTTGCTACAAGAAAAAGATAGCACCGGTACCTCTGCACATTTACATCCCCCTCATGACGCAGGCCAAACTGTGACAGCTGGCGCGGGAGATATAAACCGCCATTTTGTTTCCCCTAGAGGGGACAGTGCAGGCGCTACCTTTACAGGTATATATCTCAGGAGCAAGGGGATCCCCACAGCTCATTCAAGTACCAGTCATTTTAACAACATAGCAACTTAACCCCTTTTAATTGGGGACTCAAAATCGTTCCTTTGAGATAAGCAGCTTCACCTCAGTCAGGACTTCTTTGATACGAGACCACATGAGTTTCCCCACAGGTGGCAGCTGCAGGGTGTCAGCTGTCAGAGATGCTCTGTTACATTTCCCATGATCATTTGTTATCTCTAACTGTCCATGGAATGTCTGGAAACTGGATGTATAACCTCCGTTCATTTCATGTTCCCCCCTCTGCCTCGTGTTTCCACTTAACCTTCCTTATAGATTGCAAGCTCCTCGGGGCAGAGCCCTCCTTACCTGCTGTAATAATGTAAGCTTACGTTTATTTTATTGTTTTCATCCTCCGACCCTATTACACTGCGCTATGGAATATGTTGACGCATTATAAATAAATGATAACAACAATATAATGCTTTGCAGTTCATTTTGGCATTCAAGGTACTAATCCCTTAGTTGTATCCCGTATAACAGTGGAGAGACAAAATGAGCCTACTTAACTCCTGGACAGACAGACATTATGTTCCCTCTGCACTGGAGTGTGGCCATGATGGAGTTAAACTCACTCAGTGCTGAATAAACAGAAATTGGCAAAGATCACAAAAGCAGAGTATTGATAGATGTGCACTCCAAGCTAAACATTATATTCTGGTGACCTCCTTTTCCGTGAAACACACGCTTTTCCAGAGTAAGTTATGGACGTGTCTCCCTTAACAATGGATGATAGATTGATTGTAAGACCAGATATGCCTCCCAGTGTGGTACTGAAGATAGACTTGCTAAAAATATGTGAAAATAAACCAGGCAACAAGCTAAACTCAATCTGTCATGCCCTACGAAAGCCTGCTGGGAGACGCTGAAGGAATTCTAGAATATTGTAATACTTGAGTTGTTCACATTTTTGGCAACTGTGTCAAATGAGTTAACACTAAGGAGCATGGTTAGGTTTGTGGCTGGTAACCACTCATTCTGCTGTTCACAAAAAGCTAACTCCTAAGCTGGTAACTATTTATTCTAAAGCTTGTCCAAACAATACCCCGGGGCTGGTAACCACTCCACTGCACATTAAAAACGAACCGTTACTATATACTAAATTGGTTGATCCAATGCATTGTACGTTACACAACTATCTAATCTTGCCACGATCATTTGCTTTGATATAACAGTCAATAGTACATCAAGGGTTCTCAACTCCAGTCCATCTACCTCCCCCCCCCCTCCAGCCCCCCCAATCAGGTTTTGATATCCTTGTTTCAGTACAGGTGGCACAGTCCAAGACCAAGCTTCAACCAGATTAGCTCAAACACCTTCTTTCACCATTATAGGTGCCCAGAACAGGGCTTTCATGCTTGGTACAAGCAGTTGTCCTCATTACTTTTAGGGTTAGATCCACAGAGGTCTCAGGGCTCATAACATTTCGTTACCTAAAACAGAAACAGCCATTATTTTCCCCGAGGTTAACGCATATCCACAACAGTTATTATCTGCTAAAATGACGGACGGTTTTCCTCATGCGAGACAGTTTTCTGCCATACACATTGGGATTTTTCTGCAAGACACATTGACTTGTATGTCTCCCTAAACACTCCATTATACAACACATGGAGCGATATCTGGAAACAGAACTCAACACACCTGACAAATAACTCTGATGTTATCTTGTTTTCCTAGATTTATAACAATTCTGCACTGTAAGTAGCGCCTACCTTTTATAATACCCTATCCTGACATCATTAGATTGTAAGCTCTTCGGCGCAGGGACTCCCTTTCCTAAATGGTACTTTTGACTGTAGCACTTCTCCCCTTTATGTGTTATTTATAGGATTGTCACGTGTATTACTGCTCTGAAGCGCTATGTATATTAATGGCGCTATATAAATAAAGACAAACATACATCGTGATGCTTACCTTCTTTGGACCCTAAATCTACTGCTTTAATAAGAAGTGTTGATTGCTGGATAACCTGTGTTACACACGTGTTCTTAAAGGAGGGCCCCAGTCATGCGGTGGGTTCTGTTCTAAGGACCCGCCGCAAAGCAAAATCGCCGGAAAGTGGAACTGGCGATTTTCGTTATATGCGCAGACCGGCAACGCGCCTTTTACGCATGTGCAACATCGTCAAAACTCCCCATTCTGCGCATGCGCGACCCTGGACCTGCCCGTTCGGCGCATGCGCGACATCGGACCGGCCCGTTCTGCGCATGCGCAGACATGGCGGGCCCCCTTCTCGGTACCGCCGGATCGCTGAAAAGCGTGGCGCCGAGAAGCGGGGCCTAGCTGTAACATTATTGCCGATGGACATGGCTATGAAGAATCGTGTTTTTTTAAGTATATATGCGATGCAAGAACAAAACACTTAAGATTAATACAGTTTAACAAACAAAGTGGGGATTTCACTAAACTCTGATAAACGGTATCAGATCAAGGTTTGGCATTCACTGCAATTCAATATAAATGGCACTTAATGTGTGATCAATCTCAGATCCTCTTATCGTAGCCAATTGATTCCTGGTCCGGCTGCTTTATGAAGTGCTTTTAAAGGAGCTCAATGACTCGTGCATGCATTAGAAGGACGACCATTTATTAAGTGCGCTGTGTGGAAGATATAATTGCATTAGAGAGGTTGGCGAGTTTGGAACCATATTTTGTAAAAGATATAAAATAAAAAGGGATTTGTCATTTCAATAAGAAAAAAACATTTAAAAACTAAAAAAAAATAGAGTTACAGGAAGTTGGCGGCTCAGATTATATGACCCGCGGCGAACTTTTCTTCCCAGCAATGTCTGACATTTTGGATGTCCCCCACAAGGTCCCGCTGGACCTAGGTGGGAACCAGAGAATTTAAGAGAAAGATGACTTTCCTCTAACCCCAATGCTAGTTTTTTGTTAAACATTTCTGTGTGATTATGATCTAAAGTTTTAATGTATACTCCTAGCTATTACGGTTACAAGCCGTACGTCCTGTCGGAAGACCGGAAATATTTAACGTAAGAGGTGCAGACTGATATTTGACTCGAAGGTATTATTCTGTTTTTATTTAGTGGTTTTCTTGAAAAAGGTTCGATTTTGGTTATAAAGAGGTTTGGAGGAAAACGGTTTGCAGGAGCCCCTCAATGGAGTCGGGGATGCTTGAGGCTTGTGATCCCTCCCCCCCCCCCCATTTATAAATGTAAACGTTCTACTGATAAAACTGTGATATAACTGTATTATATGTAGACCAATGTTTGTGACCAACTGGGCCACTATTCTACAGGCTACTCCCTTCCCACCCCCTCTCCCTCCCTTCCCCTCCCCCTTCTTTCCCCCCCTCTCCCATATACGCTATCCCCCCAGATGCACGCACACGATAACCCCTCCCCCAGAAGAAATACAACCAACCCTAGGCAAAATAACTAACCCCAAGCATAACTTGAGGGAATAACTACACCCAGCCTAGCACCAAGGCCCGGGCCGGAAAGCGGTTAAGCCATAAACTCTGAGAGGCCATTCACGAAAGGGGCCAAACAGACTAGCACCCCCCACCCCACCCCGACATAACACGGACGAGCCCAGGAGGAGCAAAAGGGTTCCTGTCTAACCAAAGGTCCCCACCTCTCTCGGACCTGTTGGCGGACGAAACCGGACGTACTCCCCTTAGGGTCTTAAACCCTAACTACCAGCCCTTAGACCAGACCGGTTCTATACCTTTGAGACCTTGACAAGGTCTGCTTTCTTTTCTCTCTCAATCCTGCTGATACTGTCCCAGCAGTTCCCCCCTCTCCTCCCCCTGTCCTCCCCCTGTCCTCCCCTCCTCCACCTTCTCACCCCCTCTGGGAGGCCACCCAGAAGTGTCAGGACAACCAAAAGTTCACTGACCCTAGCAACAGGGAAGTAGCACCCCCTATAAACAGACATTGGACCATCCCTAGTGGGAAGGGTAAGGTCACAAGACCCGAAGAGGGAAAAAGGAGAAATAAAGAGAAAATATGGCTAAACAAAACACAATCAAAATAGTATCCCTAAATGTAAAGGGGCTACAGACCAATAAGAAAAGGAGGCTCGCCCTCCAAGAATTGAAAAAATCAAATGGGGACATTGTATTCCTCCAGGAAACGCACTTCACATCTCAGGACCCGCCCAAAACTTTCTAAAATGTATACCCTATGAGTTACTACTCATCATTTAGTAGTAAAAAAAGGGGAGTTGCTATTCTGATTCGTCAGGGCACTCCATTCAACCTAACAAAAATAACAACTGACCCAGAGGGTAGATTCATTGCTGTGTATGGCTCACTAGCGGGATCCGCGGTCGCCCTGATCAACCTTTATGCCCCCAACGAAAACCAGACAAGCTTCCTAAAACAAGTACTAGAGAAAATTGACCCTGCATACATGTCATCACTAATAATAGCAGGAGATTTAAATATGGCGCTTAACCCGTCTGAAGACAAGTCGTCCACTCTGGGACGCTCGCACCCAACCCAGGTCCTAAGACTAGGGAGAAAATGTAACGAAATTATGAAGGAATTCTCCTTAGTGGATATTTGGGGAGCACAACATCAGGGACAAAGGGATTATACCTTTTATTTGGCCCCTCACCAGACCTATTCGCGTATTGACTACTTTCTTGCTACCAAGAATATTCTGGAAGCAGCAGCCAACTCTGACATCGGGCCAATTACATGGTCCGATCACGCACCCATCTCTGTGGACCTTTCGACCCCATTTGTAAAAACAACATCTTATAGCTGGAAACTGAATGACTCCCTACTTAACCATAAAGAAGTAGAAAAAGAGATTAAAATAGCTCTCAAGGATTACTTTAGATTGAACTTCGACACGGTCAAGTCTCCAGCTACCCTGTGGGAGGCCCATAAGGCGACAATTAGAGGCAATCTCATATCAATAGCATCCCACAGGAAAAAAGTCAAATTAAAACTAATCAAAGAGCTTACAGACAAAATTATAACGCTTGAGCAGCTGCATAAATCAAATCCCTCGAGGAAAATTTACAAAATATTATCAGCAGCCAGAAACGAACTAAGAGATATTCAATTGGAAAATGTTGAAAAAGCTCTCAAATGGACAGGTCAGAGGTATTATGACAAGGGGAATAAAGCCGACAGACTTCTTGCTAGTAAGTTAAGAGGCATACAAAAAAGATCGCAAATTACAGCGATAAAGAATAGGTCTGGTGAGATAATATACAGTGAAAAAAAATAGCAGACGAATTCACTAAATTTTATACTAAATTATATAACCTGAGAAATCACTCTGCTAATTCACAAATGGCCGACCAAGAGCCAATTGTAAATTATCTAGCTGACTGCGACTTGCCCTCCCTGACAGAAGAGGAAAATACCATTTTAAATGGGAAAATTACAGTAGAAGAACTAACAGCGGCAGTGAAGGCTTCTAAAGCATCCAAAGCGCCGGGCCCGGACGGCTTTACAAATACCTACTACAAAAGGTTCCTCCCCATACTATCAACCTACCTACTAGACCTTTTCAACTCCTTCATGGAAGGGAATCCTATCCCAGCGTCAATGTCCACAGCCAATCTGGCGATCATTCATAAAGAAGGGAAAGACCGACACAATGTGGTAGCTATAGGCCTATATCTTTGCTGAACAACGACCTCAAGTTGTAAAGCAAGATATTGGCAAATAGATGAAACCCCATATTACCCAGACTTATCCACCCGGACCAAGTTGGATTTGTCTCTGGTCGCCAAGCGGCGGGCAACACGCGTAAAATAATAGACATAATCGACCACACCCATATGACCAATACAAAAGCGATGCTGCTGAGCTTGGATGCAGAGAAGGCATTCGATAGAATAGACTGGCTATTTCTGGACAACACCTTGAAAAAAATCGGATTTAAGAATACTTACCTGACAGGGGTTAGAGCTCTTTACCAGAACCCATCCGCCGCAGTCAGACTCTCAGGAGGAACATCCGAGAGATTTCAAATTAAAAACGGAACAAGACAGGGATGTCCCCTATCACCTCTCCTCTTTGCTCTCACGATCGAACCACTGGCGGCCAAAATACGTAATAATGCGAATATACAGGGCATAGGAATAGGAGATACAAATGATAAAATATCTCTTTTCGCTGATGATATTATTCTAACTCTGTCCAAACCCCAAACTTCCCTTCCGAACTTTCAAAAGGAACTGACGGACTTTGGCAAGATATCCAACTATAAAATAAACAGCGGAAAATCCGAAGCCCTAAATCTTAGCTTACCAGAACACGAAGTGAAACTTCTTAAATTGAATTTTAGCTACAGATGGTGCTCTTCTTATATTAAATATCTGGGAGTGAATATATCAAAGCACTCTCGAGCTCAATATCAGGATAACTACCCAGCCCTCTGGGAAACAATCAAAAAAGACCAAGATCAGTGGGAAGGTTACCGTGTCTCATGGATAGGGAGAATGACATCCATCAAGATGAACATACTCCCCAGACTTTTATATTACTTTCAGACACTCCCGGTCCATGTACCCAGCACTGACCTGAAAAACATACAAAATAGACTGTTTCACTTCATTTGGCAGGGTAAAAGACCCAGGGTGGCCAGATCGGTCCTGTTGGCATCAAGGGGAAGAGGAGGTATGGCTGTTCCAGACATCCTCAAATACTATACAGCTGCGCAATTGAAACAGGCAGTTATGTGGAACACTGATCCGGCCCGATGCTGCTGGGTTGAGATAGAAGCCCAGTACGCTAGAATGCCTTCTCTGCAGGCCTGCCTCTGGAGCCTAGACAGAGGAGACAGACAAGTCCATAACTTACAACTAAAAGCGTCAATACCTACATGGGAGGTCTGGACGAAATACAAGACCCAATTCGGGCTTTGCACGCCCAATCCACAGCTCACACCCATATCCAATAACCCCAAATTCCCCCCAGGCTGCAGATCTAAACTTTACGAGCAACTAAGAAGGGGAGGGATCTGGACGATCGCGGATCTTCTCAGCTTCGGAAAGCTCCTAAGTTTTCAAGAACTCCGCACCAAATATAAAATATGAGAACTGGACCCATTTAAATACCTACAAATCAGACACTTTGTCCAAAAGATATGTCCAGACCCAGAATTCCCTCCTCTCACTAAATTCAAGAGATTGTGCAAAGCTAACAATTACCAAAAGGGACTCATCTCTGAAATATATTCCGAATTAGAAAATTCAACTACTCCCCAAGATCACAATTACATGTTCAAGTGGGCAGCAGCTTTGAACATCACAATAGAGAGAGAGATTTGGGAAGAAATCTGGGAGGCAGCCTCGGGAACATCTATCTGCACAACAACCAAGGAGAACATCTATAAAATTCTCTATCACTGGTATCTAACTCCTGAGAGGTTAAATCAAATCCCCCCTGGCGTCAGACATATGCTGGAGAGGCTGTGGTCATAGAGGGGACATGGCCCACATCTGGTGGTCATGTCCGGAAATTATAAAATACTGGGCTAGGGTCCAGAATCTAGTTAAAAAGGTCACTGACCAAGAGCTGCCTGTAGACCCACTGACCTAGATGCTTGCACGGCCAATCACGGGAATTGACCGTCCAACCGGGAAATTAATCTCCTTTATTTTCACCGCGGCGAGATGTGAAGTAGCGGCTGCCTGTAAGAGGCAAACCACCCCCTCTACGAAGTCAATAAAAAAGAGGATCACATGCTCATGGAGAAATTGACGGCCATGCTTAAACAGAAACTTTTCACATTCTACAACATATGGGAGCCATGGATTCTCCACACAAGAGGAGATGGCCCTCTAAACGGTGAATCGGAAACTGAGCCGTGAGCTTTAGTTCTAACAGGGACAAATTTGGGAAAGGCCTCCCGGGAAGGGTACACCAAGCCCCCTCCCATCCCCCCCTACCCCCTTCTCCCCTCCCCTCTCTGTCCTCTCTCTTTGAGGACTCCACCTTCAGAGACAGCTAAACCTGTTGCTCTTTTCCCCACTCAATGGAAAAAACAAAATGTTCTGTATTAGGCCGTGAATTATGTATGTGAATGTATTCTGTACTAATGCCTAATAAAACTATTTGGAAAAAAAAAAGAAAAAAAATTAATTCGGCTAAGTTAGAGGCTTTAAATTTAACCTTATCAGATATTGAGATAAAACTAATCAAATTAAATTTCAGTTATCACTGGAACAAGGTTAGACTGAAATATTTAGGGATCTTCCTCACAAAAAAAACTATCAAACCCTTTATAAATATAACTACCCAGAGCTTTTCACTAGAATGAAACAAGATCTTTTGCTCTGGAGGGATCATCAGATCTCCTGGGATGGGTCGTATTATTTCAGTCAAGATGAATGTTCTCCCGAAATTGCTTTATTGTTTTCAGACACTACCGGTCGCCATCCCGATGAAATATTTGAGAGATTTACAAAATAAAATTATACAGTTTATATGGGGTAATAAAAGACCAAGAGTCCGTACATCAGTTATGTCCGCACCCAGAGTTAGAGGAGGACTGGTGGTCCCTGATATTAGGAAATACTATTTAGCCTCCCACTTGAAACAGATAACCTGTTGACATTCCAAAGAAATGGGTAGATTTAGAAAATATTTTTAACAGCTCCGCAACGCTCCCGGCCCTTCTGTGGAATAATAAACCTGCAAGATGCTCTAGACCAGATCTCTTTGACTCGGCAGTAATAACAATTTCTCTTAAAATTTGGCATAGGGTCTATATCTACTATCAACTATCTTCTGCTCCCTCGAGATGAAGTCCTATATTTGACAACCCAGATTTTGGGCCGGGTTGCTTCACTGGTACTTTTGATCTATGGAAGGGTAATAACATTAGAGATGTGGGGGATATGTTTCTGAACTGTAAATTATTACATTTTAGCGATTGTTGCCAAAAATACTCCTTCACAGGGGCTGAGGTGTTTAGATTTTTACAAGTCTCCCACTATCTTAGGCAGCTGTCCTGAGTTCGTCTTTCCTGGAGTGTTCTGTATTAGAAGAACTATGTACAAAAATAAGTTATCAGTGGGGTCTCATTTCAATACTCTACCAAGTCCTTATTTCCAAGGAATTTGAGGCCCCCTGCACACACCGTTATATGGACCAATTGGCCCATGATTGCCAAGTAGAGATTCACTGGTAAGATTGGCAAGATATTTGGGTCAATGCAACAAATACTTCACTTAGCACAATAGTTAAAGAGAATATTTATAAAATTATGTTCAGATGGTATTTGACGCCTCAGCGGTTGAGGCAGATTTATTCAGGGAGCACGAATCTTTGCTGGAGGGATTGCGGTGGGGTCAGATATATGGCCCATATCTGGTGGTTTTGTCCCAAAGTACAGAGACTTTGGGGAATAGTGCAGCATCTGGTTCGAGAAACTATAGACCCGATTTTATTGGTTCTGGGTAAGCCATTAGAAAATGTAAACGAAAACAAATCTCAATTATTGTTACAAATCCTGACCGCGGCGAGACGTGCAATTGTAGGGGTCGGGGGAAAGCCCCCACCCCCTCCAGGAGAGAGATTATTTTGAGAATAAACAAGGTGCAATCCATGGAAAGATTAAAAGCTTACGTGAGGCACAATTTAAGAAATTTCCAAAAAGTATGGGAGCCCTGTTTATCAAGGGGGAATAGGTGAATTTCTGTGATACAATGGCCCGAGGCTTGGATCTTTTTCTAAAAAAAGAGTTGGTTACCCTCTGTAAGGTATGGAGTGGGGGTTGTCCAGCATCATTATATTTATGCTTTTTGACTTCGGTGTTAACTTTGTGGTACCTACCCCTTCCCCCCACACTTTTTTTTTCTCTATTATGAACCCCTTTCCTCTATCTGTCTAAAAAAAAGTAATAAAAAAATAAGTTCTAAAAAAATAAAATAATATAAAAAAAAAAAAAAAAGGAAGGAGTTACAATAAAGATTAGGTATTGACATTTCATCGCCAATGATTTGCAACATCTGATGAGTGGATGAGAAATAATAGTTAGGACAGTTAAGTGTTTTCAAGGAAGAAATAAAAAAGGTTTTGCTCACTCTTTATTTTATTCTCATGACAAACTAAGCTAATGTAAAATAAACATGTTTTTGTAAGAACTTCTATTTTACAAAAGAAAGATCTTTTTCCCAGCATTTATTTTTTTAAGTACAAAATGTGAAATCAATTCCATTCCATCTCGTGTTCTCATAATATAGAAAACCTATGTTCCCAGTATAGAAGCATAGCAATTAAAAGAAACACCATTTGGACATAGTAGGATGTTTATAAATATTGCACCTCATATATTTTGCTAAAGTTGACAATTCAGATTACACATTTGCCACAGTGATCCTCAAATGCCTTTTTATGTGCATCTTAACGTACTTATCAGTAAACATGGCATCAAGCCACGATTCCTAAATCCAATGTACAACCTCCCTGCAGGCTTCTACCTGGGCATAATGCCACAACGTATTCCTATACAGGAACCACAATTGGTCTGTTACAACACAGCTTTTGATACAAAGTGTACACTCTGCATGATATTATTTGTGGGACAGGAAGTCATTTTACTAATTAAGTCATTTTAGTCAATCTTAGCACCAGTCCCACTTAACCAACAAAACATACGTTATTACAAATGGGGATCCCATGAATATGCTCCCAAGTGATTTCTACTTATTAAAGTTATTGCTGCCTTACAACACAATCCTGTTTAATGGCATATTGTGCTTTTTTGCAGCGTCCTTTTCTCAGATAGTCGGGCTAGAATAAAATCAGGTAATGTGCCAAAATTTTGGGTTTTCCTTTTTGGACATAATCTTAAAGGTCTAACTGAGTTTTCAGTGAATACTGCAGAGCCGGTTCGAAGCCAAATTCTTTTTCAGCAGGTGTCTTCCCCATCATGTTCCCCAGATGTGTATCCAACACAGGGATGGGCAACTCCAGTCCTCATGGGCAACCAACAGGTCAAGTTTTCTGGACAGACCTGCTTCAGCACAGGTGACTCAAGCAGTGGCCCAGTCAAAAACTGAAGGGATATCCTGACCTGTTTGTGGCCCTCGAGTTGCCCTCGCCCACCCATGATTTATCACCTACTTGAATATTTGTCGTCACACATTTGAACGTTAATGAGGTCTGGAGACATTCACCCCCCACACCCCACAAAATGGGACCAATATTTTGTTTTGAATACTATACCTCAAATAATATCCCAGTGCCTCTATTGTATGTCTTGAACGCAAGTCTTAAAAAAAGTTTTTAATACAGTTTACATCTTGACAGATAACTGAATTATATGAAAATATATGTGCACATTCAGTTACAGTTGCGTCAATACACAGTATCTTGCTTAGTGGGACTGGGGCTTTAAATGACACTTCATCCAAACACATTGCATATCCCACTATATAGACTGCACAATATGTGGAGTTTAGGTACAATATGCACATTGCTTTGTGTTGCACACATATACCTTGTTATATAAATTATTCAAGTCTTCCATTTACACAGGTTCTTAAACCCACGCATAAACAGTCATAGTAGTTCAAAAAGTCGGATTAGCTTTGTAGACAACATAGTGAACATATATGTATTTTCTTCACCCTCATCTAATATGTATATATGCACCTGCATTTTTGACAAGTTGTGCTTTTGACATCTTTGACAACCCATTGCGAGCGAGCCGTAGATCGCTGGCTGACAGTGAGCAGCTCACCCCCACTTCCACCGCCCCTAAACAGTGCCGCCTGGGCCACAGTCAGGGGGAGGGGGGGAGGGGGGAAGGGGGGCCTGCCGTGCCCTCTAATTGCTGTAGGCCTCACCCAATTGCCGGAAGTTAGGCCCAAACTTCCGCACCCACGTAAGGAACTGGCGCGGCTCTGGGGGTCTCTCTCTCTTCTGCCCGCTCCCGCCCCAAGGTCAGTGTGTGTGTGCGCGCGTGCGCTGGAGGTTACGGTGCGCTTGTGTCTGGGGTCCTAGAAAACATGCAGGACTTGGGGCAGCGTTGGAGTTGCTTGGCTTATATGTACCCTTATGCTATCCACATATTTTTAATATAGGTTTCAGTAGCTCAGGGTAATTGTCATTGATCAACCTTATCTGTAATGAGAGCAAACTTCTGGAGACTCCTGACCTAGGGAATAGGCTTTTGCTGGTTCAAAAGATCATGTAAAACAATAGTTATAAAGCCCATACTGATCGATACAAGAATGTTAAATTGTAATTAATACATTTTAAAAAGAACGCGTCATTTCATCTCTGAACATTGAGCATTTCAATACAGTTTGCCATATGCCGCACAAAAACCATGTTAAAATGTGCTTATTTTTAATACTTTAAAGTTGCACACGGCCATAAAAATGTATTTAAAATGCAATCATCTTAAAATAGTCCATCTGCATTTTTTTCCCGTACAAAATATCTAACAGACCGAGGTATTAAAGGAGGTACAAATACATTCCATCAACTATATATTCAGAACAAACACAGCAACTAGAAGAAACAAGGCATGGTTGTAGTCCCTTCAGTGTTGAAAGCCCGTTGTTATCTGTAACACAGGTTGTGATCCGCTTGCTAGGAACACGTTATACACTTTGTACATCCATAGTGCACAAGCCGATTTCCAGATGTCACAGATATTCAGTAGTCTGAGCTCAATGACTGAACATTGGAAAATAAGGCACAACATGGCAGTTAAATGCTATGGAGGCGTGGAAATACTATGAGCGCATGAGTGTTCTCTACGCTGCTTCTAAACGCCTGCTACTGGTGAACAAAAATGAAGAATGATCTATATCAGGGGTAGCCAACTCCAGTGCTCAAAAGCCACCAACAGGTCAGATATTCAGGATATCCCTGCTCCAGCACAGTTGGCTCAATCAGTGGCTCGGTCATTGACAGAGCCACCTGTGCTAAAGCAGGTATAGTTGTAAAGATTAGAAAAAGCACACCCTTTTACAAGCACTCATTGTATAGTTTGATGTGATGATAAATTTAAAATCAATTTTAATGATAAGATAAAAAAGGAAAAATTGTGTTTAAATGTAGACCTTAATACACCAACGTGTATTGGAGTGAATAAATCACTGTGGTGACCAAACATATATAACAAGGAAAACACTATGTACATAAATGTCAAAAACTGAAACCCAAGGGATATCCAAATACTGAATGAAAAATTATACTGATAGTATTTAGAACCTAGATGGGTCACAGTTAATCATTGATAACCCTTGGGTACAGCACTAATAGTATGATTAAAAGAACCTGTATATAGTAAGCAGGTAGCGTAGAGACTGATACTGTTAATGTATAGTAGTGAATGACGTATGTATGCTCCTTCAAAAACCTGCAATTTATACAATCAATGGTAAAATACCACATGTGATAGCTATTTCATATAGGCACACAAAATGTGTTTAGATGCCTAGAGGCATCAAGGTTCGTATCAATTTATAGCCCCATGAAACAAACCGAATACTGCTATAAATATAAATATACACAAAGAATAGCAAATGCAATGAGCCCACAAAGTTGTGTCAATATAGCTCAGAGGCACGGATCAAATCCGTATCAAGTTATAGCCTCCTAAATAAATGCATTATACACTGTTAATAATAAGCAGATCAATAGCTCACAAAAAGTAATCATATGCAGTCAGGAAAAAATGTATCTCAGACAAACAGGGTATTTAAATAAAGTAACAAACAGCTGGTAAATCAACCAGCATCAATACTAGCTGAATATGATGCCAAATGAGACAGTCAAACAACACTGTGAAATGTAGCTACGTCAATAACCTAACACATTGCTACTAACATCGTCACAAAGTGGCATTAGATACTTCAGTGTCAACTTTTTCTCCAAGTTCAAATGGCAACTAAAACTGAAGCGAGGGTTTTTTCCTTTTCCTTTTCCCCTCCATCTTCTAAAGCAGGTATATCCTGAAAACCTGACCTGTTGGGGGCCCTTGAGGACTGGAGTTGGCCACCCCCATATTTATATGATAGTATCTTGTGCAAAGAATGTTTAGATATCTTACAATGTAAGAAGTTAAGCTTTGAAGTTGTTGTAGCCACCAAAACGGATGATGAAATCCATGGCTCATGATTGGACATAACGCTTAGCTTCTTCTTTCATGTTTAATGTCCATCGTTGTCCTGAAGTTAAAGTTCATCGTGATTTTTCTGAAATGGCCACTTTGAATGATGAGAGACATGTTCACGCGCCAATAGAACAAGGCGTAGAAATTCTTCTGCGTCAAAGGCATAGTTGGTAAATTTAGGATGTTCTCCCAAGGTAGGATGGTGCCCCTTGAGCCCAAGGAAAAACAAGCTTTGTAAGTTAGTACTACAACTTTTTATTTTTTCCTGAGGGACGAGTTAATTAAATCATTTTGGACACAAAGACAACTTTCATTTAAAAATCCCCAGGATCTATTGATCTTTCGCAGGACACCGGCACAGAATTATTGGCAGGTTCAACTAATAGCCAATTAATTTCCTTTCGCTTCCTCCCCAGTTATCAATGCATGAGAAATCAATGAAGCAGGACAAAACAATGTTCTTTTATATAAGATTTCAAACGAAAAAAATCATCAGAACTGGTATCATTCAAATGTCAGGGCCCCCACATTCCACCCCTCCCTGGGACCACGTAGCAGCAGGAGGAGGTGGTACTGTATATTCCGCAATGGGGTTCATGTCTGTCTACCATTGAAGGGGATTCATTGTGATTCTTATTTCCTAAAATCACTGCAACATACTGGCATATTTAAACAAATAAGAAAAATACATTTACATTAGGAGATTTGGATCTGTAAGGGCCCAAAGGGCTTTCATTGGTTGCTTATGCCTAAAGTCACTCCTGAGACCACCTTCCTTATATTACCTTATCTTGGGGGAAGACTTTGTTGCTTTTCTCCCACGTCATGTAATGAATCCCTCGGAGTCTTGCCAAGTCTAAATAACAGCGTTCATCCTCACAATTATACCTAGGAATATGCAGACGGAGTATATCACTGATGCATTACTGTTCAAACGTAAACATGCTCTGTTATCAGACTGTTGATACGATTGCTACTTTATTAGCTATGAAAATTAAAAAAAGTGATGGTTCTGTACATGGGCATTCAAAACCAGATTGGTCCCTTCAACGAGGTTTGGAAATAGCACGCACAGCACCTAGGCCTCAATGTTATAATGATGTAAAAGGCACAGAGTATGTAAAGACTTTCTTTACCTCCGAGACCGACACAGCAACCAGATTGATTCAAAAGTTATACAGGAAATTAGATACATTCATACTCTGTGGCCAACACCAAGAAATGCAACACATCCTACTGCTCTCTATCACAGTCGCATTATTCATTGTATGTATGTAGCGCCATTCATGTACATAGCGCTTCACAGCAGTAATACATGTGATAATCATATAAATAACAAATAACATACAAGGGAAGAAGTGCTTCAGACATAAGTGACATTTAGGAAGAGTTCATGCCCCGAAGAGCTTACAATCTAATTGGTTGGTAGGAGTAACGTGCAGAGACAGTAGGAAGCTGTTCTGATAAGTGCGTCTGCAAGGGGCCAAGGTAAGATGTGTATAGTTTCAGCCACAGTGCTACCCATATGCTTCATTAAGGAGTTGGGTTTTAAAATTGGTCTTAAAGGTGGATAGAGAGGGTGCTAGTCGGATATTGAGGGGAAGAGCATTCCAGAAGTGTGGGGCAGTCAGGGAGAAGGCAATCCTCTGCTTTTTGCTTTACCCATTTGCCTACTAGAAACGGTCTACTACTCACCAAAAAACTACACCCTGTTAAAACCAGCATTTAATGTTTGGTGGCGGAAAAACGTTAACCAGTTACTGAAAATGAATAACTATGTAATGATGCCGACTATTCTAATATAGGGAAATTAGAACAGACATTTGCCAAATGTTGTTACCATGCAAATGAATATAGCATTCACTGCCCCACCAATCCTCCTTTACTCCGCTGCTCTGGAGCCCACAGCAATAACAAAACAGGATATTATCACTACAGGAGTTTATGGGGAGACAGACAGTCGTGATAGAGTCTTTGTTAACAAAGCAAGGGAAGCTACAGACTGCAAAGACAGTATAGTCATACTCCCCATTACCTCGTGAAGCACAATACTCAGATACAATCCTAAATCTGAATACTTGCATAGGGGGGGCATAATTAATTTAACATCTACACTGCTTTGGAGTCTATGGCACAATAAAAATAAAAAAATTCAATGGACTATTCTGAAGTCCTGTCCAAGTTACAGACTGGACTGTCCAGAAATGAAGAAGCCAGATTTACCATTCAAAGGGTTCCCAAGTATATTATTCTTCTGTATGATGGATTGTGGTGTAGGACTACAGAAGACAACTTCCCAATGTATCGGATGATTCACATTCATATTTTGGTCAGCCGAAGACCGAGTTGACCTTGCAGAAGTTACTCATGAGAACCAAGACTTTGTTTTATTTTAAGTCTGTAAATATGTATTGAAAATTCCATTCTAAAAATGTCATAACAGCCATGTAAATAGAAGTGAATACTGTACACTTGGAATTCAGCAGCGACAAAACCCATTTGCTTACCTAAAATAACAGCTTTAAGGCAGTGTGAGAAACCCTATCCAGTTCCAAAAATAATGGGTGTGTATAACTAGCCAGTAAGTCATGTCTATAAGTAAGTAAGAGATCCTACATATTCCACCCAGCCGTCATCAATGAGAGAAGGTATCATTGTATTGCCACCTGGACTCAATTTGTCCGAGTATGTTCAAACAGCCCAAGTTAAGATTAGGAGCCAATTCAGATCCAATTATCCCACTTAAAACAGTAAAACATGCAAAGTCTTTTATTTATCTTTTTTTTTTTTTTTTTTTTAAATAAATCCGTTCTGTAGTATTAGATAGTGACTGTTAATGTTAATACTTGCTGCATTTTATTTATTTTTTATTATTCAACTGTTAATGTAATTTTTAATGAGCTTTAAAGCATCCTTTGATTTCTATAGCAGGGTTTAGCCCAAGCGGTGCAAGATCTTGTCAAGACTCCTGTTTGGGATAATCTGTTGCCAATGTTCCCAGGCGTTTGAGCTGTAAACTGTAACAATAGATAATGTTACCTTAGGCTGAGATTATAGTGGGGGCGTGTGTGTGAGCGCATGGCGTCACGTGCGCCTCTCGCCCAAGCGATGGGTGAAATCAAGTTCCAGCAATTGGGAAGGCGTGGCGGATGCGTCACCAGGCTGCTTATCCCTCATTGGCTGAACCGCTCACGTGACGCGAAAAGACAAAATAGTTTGTCTTTTAAAAAAACTGCAGCATGGTCACTCTGCATCGCTAGCGCGGTCGCACGCACTATGGGTGTCCTCATAGGCAATCGGACTGTTGTTCACATCGCGCGCACTATAAGCTCAGCCTTAAGATACAATAAGGATACATTGTAGCTACTGAGTTACACTCACTGACAAACCTCTTCCTTAATGTTACATTTCTACATATATGGGTCTCATAAGGGTAACCCAAAACGCTGGCAAATATAGCTTTTTAAAACAATGCCTATTCTCTTTCCTTTCGACACATTTACGGGGTCCCCTGTTTGAGAACCCCTATAATATTAGGGTCTGTAGAGGGGATTACTATTTTAACATTTCCCATTCCCAGTGAATGAATGAACTTTATGATAACAAGAAGTCATCTATCACACACACACACGCAGATACATATGGACCATGTTAGTGCTAGATGGGTGTCCCTTACACTAAAGAGATGTTAGGACGTCCCTGCTATGAGAGTGACATTGAAAACCAGACTTACAGTTCAAAAACAACGGCCCAGTCAGGTAGAAACAGCAAGTGAGTGAGTCCGGCTCCATGCA
Organism: Ascaphus truei; assembly: GCF_040206685.1. Lineage (NCBI taxonomy): Eukaryota > Metazoa > Chordata > Amphibia > Anura > Ascaphidae > Ascaphus > Ascaphus truei. The sequence goes on from NC_134499.1 coordinate 23,747,855, forward strand.
TCCCTATGAATATATCCGTGTTATGGGTGATTGCCAGTTGTTCAAGGAATCCAAGCTCGCTAGAAAGTAGTAAAGAAATAGAACAGTGGTGATATAATAATAATAATACATTTTTTTTTAAAGTCTCAAAGCTCAAACACATTTAAGATGGTTACTTTTACATGTCTCAGGATTAACAGGTTAGTAGAGTAATATAGCAGCAATACATTCCCACTACACAGATGTTACAATCAATAACTGTTACAGCAGCCAAACGTGTGAATTTTTTTAATACATCAGTTCTGTAGTATTAGATAATACTGTATTTTTTTTTTAATTGTTATTAAACTCAATGCCATTTTTAATGTGTTTTAAGGCACCCTATGATTTCTATAGCAGGTTTAGCCCACCTCCCAAGCAGTGCAAGATCTCTGTAACACTTTGCTGTAAACTGTAACAATAGATCATGTCACCTTAGTAATATAATAGGATACATTGTAGCTGCTGAGTTACACTGACTGAAGCAGCCATTATGTTAGTCACACAATCACACATTTGTAACAGGAGCGCCACACGACTGCCAGCTTAGGTAAGAATGTAGAATTATACATTGTCACATGCTTTACATATGCAAATAATAAAAAAGGGGGGAATATAGTATTGTTGCTTTAATAACTGGACCACAAGACATAGAGTAATATCTAAGCAGGAGTGCAGGGTGGTGGTGGGGGGGGGTGTGGTGGTGGTGGGGGGGGTGTGGTGGTGGTGGGGGGGGTGTGGTGGTGGGGGGGGGTGTGGGGGGAAGGGGGTTTGTACATTACATTTTTTTTTTACAAAATCAGTAACATACATTTTTACATTATGGTAATGTATAAACCCACGGAGGGCTGCAGCACCCCCCTGCACCCCTATCTCCAACCCCCATGTAGCCAAACCCATACAGTGATCTTACAGATTTTATTGCTGCCCGCTACGTGTTCATTGTTACATAGTGTTCCACATTTTCAGTTTTAATTGGTGTAAAAAAAAAATTTTTTAAATGTATATAATATTCGGGGGCAAATTGTGATTTCCCCCCCACCCCCCTTATATATAAAATAATACTTGTACTTACGTGTATTTGTAATCTACTACTTGAACCTGAAATGTAGATACGGTCTTTAGCGCCCGGACCAGCTAATTAGAAAATAGAGACGTAAAATGGTTTATTTTTAGGGGCTTTTTTTGTTACTTTCAAAGCTTCAGTGGCTATACATGGAAAATCTCGCTCTATACCTTGGCTGTGTGTCATTCACAAAACATCGGCAGTGCCTGACAATCTACAAATAAGAAGTATTACTAGATGACGTCCTACTCTGGTTCCCATCATTTACTGCAATGTCGCGGGGTAAACATGGCACATGCAGGCTTGGTTGGCTCAACCAAAAAAAGGTCCCACCCCATACACGTGTTCAGGAATTTTTAAATACACCTGGTATTAGTCATACTCAGCCGTTCTAAAACATGCAAAGAGACTATAAAAAAAAAAAAAAAAAATGAAACGTGACACTGTCAGTATTAGAGGAACCATTTGGCCTTTCTGGCCCATTAAAGCAGTAATCCAGGTTGCATTGCTTGTTTTTTTTGTAATAGGATTGAAACAGGGGGTCTCCAGAGCTGAACCCCATGAAGTTACGGCCCAAGCCGTGACTGATATAGATTATATACATATATTTTTTCTATATTAAGTAGGACTGTAATCAATATGTAATCAATATATTGATTCACAGGTTAAGATGTTTTAAGTTGCTTTTCTCATGAAGGATTTTATGGGCAGTTTGAAACTAATGGTATACAATGTTAACAGTATCAGGGGTGACTTGATACCGAGTGACAGGATGTATGTATATTATTGATAAGATTTATTTCCCAGTTTCCCATACATTGTATTTCACTGATGCCATATGTTATAAAGCTGTCACTTATATTCTGACAGGTGTGACCCTGTTCTTAGCTTTGTCTAGCTACATGTAATGTCTAACATGGTGTCCTCCCTAGATTCCTGTCTCCCTCTTTAACATCTGATATATGTTTTCCTTAGTTTCTCATCTTCATGAGAAACCAGTATGTTTAGTCAGCAAAGAGTTAGCTAAGACAAGTGATTTATATCTCTTTGTTCTGCGGGTATAAGAATGACTGTGAACATAGCATAAGCACTACCTTCTACCTTCAGATGCTTGAAACTGTGCAGAACGATCTAGTATGTTGTATATTTGTTGAAGCTGATTGAAGAAATAAAGACTTTAGATTTTGAACAGGGAAAGCTAATTCCAGAGTATTAAATCGCGAAGATTTTTCTAACAGCGACGTCATCCTTTTCAGCTTCCTATTGGCCCACGTGCCCTGGACATTTAAACTTGAGATACCGGCACGTCCTATGGAGGTAATTATTTCTGGAAGCTGGGGGTCCCTGGAGCTGAAAATAATGGGGTTCAGCTCCGGAGACCCCCTGCTTCAAACCTTTAACAAAAAAAGCTGATAAAGCGGCAGTCCAGGTTGCATTAACAATTGAAAGCATGTTTTTTTGTTGATATGAACACATCCTTCAAATGCAATCTTTGTACAAGTTAATTCTAATAAACTCTCTCCAGCCTGGGTAAAATAGGTTCTAACACATCTGTAGAGTCGATGATATGGATTTATTTTAATTGACACAATACCTATACAAGAATTGTTTTTACACAGTCAGTTTCATATTATAAAGCAGCTGGTTTGCGCCTATTTTTATGGCAAACAGTGAGTGCATTAATACTCCCTCTGCAGTTTCTTGTACTGGGAGTGAGAATTAAGAGAGATAAACCCAACAGGCATAATTAAAGCAGCAATCTACTGGGCTTTCCCCCCCCCCCCCCCCCCCACTTTTATCTTTAAAGAATTAGAACCGGGAGGTCCTGCGGAGCTCACTGCACTATTTTAAATTCCAGGGCCTCCTTGCTTCAAGAGATATTTAAGGTTTCAGTTGCCAGTGTTAAAGCTCGAGTTTTGGAAATCAAAATGGCCACCAAATCCTGCGGGCCAATGGCAAGCTGCAACGTCATTGGGGAGATGAAATTGCAGCTTCCTTTTGGACAATACCGGCGGCTATCTATGAATTTACAGCAAGAACACACAGCACCTAAAACTAAGTATCCCTGGAACCCGAGGGTCATCACAGCCTAAAATTGAGCAGTTCCACTCTGGAGGATAACATAGGCGGGATAACTAAACAAATAAGGAGCTAAAAATGTTATTACATTTTAAATTCTGCCCTTGAAATTACCATTGGGAATATTACGCTCAATTATTTTATGCCTCTACCTCGATCCAAGACGTGAAATGCAGAATAAAAAAATGATTATAAACAATAAAAAGTAGAACCTCCTCCACGTTTAGTATCTTCCGAAACTCTGTGCTGCGTATGAGAATGGTAACTCGAATTCTCTCCTCCTAAATCCAGAATAAAGATGACAGTAGTTAAGCGTGCAGGTATTTCCGTATACACTGAAAATGTTCTCTCCTAAACAGAATACATGTAGTAATTACTGTGCACAAATTACACTGGAAAATGACACAGACACCGCAAACAGATACTATGGCTCATATTCAGTAAAGGGTTAGCACGCATTAACATTCATTCAGAATTTGGGGAGTTAAGATGTGCTAAAGCTTAGCACCCTTTAGTGAATATGGGCCTATAGGGGTTATTTATTTAAGTCTAGGACAACACCAGTGCAAAATAATTGCCAGAGATGCATCACAGTAAAAACCCCAAATACCCAATCCAAAAATGGGATTTTGTTTCAGAAGTAATGATAAAGAACACATACTGTATGAGCGCATTCACAAACAGGCCACCCCATACTCACACAGCATACTCTGCTTCCACTGCCATATGCATAGATGCACTAAACTAAATCAGGGTGAATACTTAAAATAGGAATTCAAATAGTTTTCCTTAAAGTTAACGCCATATTTCCCAGACTAATTATATGTATACCATAGGCTTAACGTGACGCTATTTCCTTATGTGAGTGACTCTTAGCAAGACACTGAAATGTGGCTTACGGAGGCGAGGTGAGTGAAATAATGCTGGGAAATAGTCGTTCGTTATGGAAGTCATTCCTAAACCTGACGTTGCTTCCATCCAGACACTAACATAGGGGGAGGAGAAGGAGGAGAAGGAGGAGAAGACGGTGGTCTATTTTGATCTGGTTTTGCCAGCAATTCTACTTGTTGCCAAGTAGAACAAAGAAAAAACAGCCAAACAAATATAAAAAATTAAACCAACAAGTGCACTGTAAATAAAATAAAGTGCACTAATAATGAAGGGTCAATACAAAATAATCCAGAGTAGGGGATACCGAGCAGAGCACCCCGCCTGACGCCCACTGGGAGGCAAACTCTGAAACCGTCCCAGCGGACTCGGCGTACGTGTATTCTGCCCAGATACGGGAGTGCACCAGCGCCCGGAACATGGCCACCATGTTTGTTGGGACCTCCCTCTCCAAACACTGCTTCCTGGTCTTATAAATGGCTAGCCAATTGGCAGGTTGACGAGGAGATCCCTAGGCTTAGAGGAGAAGAAGGAGAAGAAGGAGGAGAAGGAGGAGGAGAAGCTTTTCTAGTGTTAAAATTCACGATTCCCTAATCGTTCTCTAATCATCTCGCTACTGCAATGGTAACCTTTAGACTGCACGCTGCTCTGGGACGAGTGCGCCATTTCAACCTTCCGGAAACCTAATATTTCCACATTTATATCTCTTGAATGGAGCGTCAGATTTTTAAAATACAAACTGCTTTAGAAAGAGCAAGAAGAGATCTCTAAAAGTATGGGGGGAAATATGGGATTAGCGCAGACGGCTGCTTTAACTACTTTTACTACTACAGTAGCCCTGCAACACAATACTACAAGAAAGAGGCTGAAATAGACTTTGTTAAAATTACGTGTGCAACAAGCGAATAACGCTATGTTACTATACCCGTAATGTTTCCTGAGTAATATTCAACCGGAAGAGCACGTGCTGAGAAAACGCTCGGAATAATCCCGCACTGCGGCAGTTTGATATCTGGAATAACAAAAAGGTTAAAGATCTTCAATAGAATGCACATCTGTCTTTCAGCTACTGTATATAGGTTATCCTTTGCAAAGGCCTTAAATACAAAAAAAAAACACTAACCAGCGGCGTGTTGTAAAACAGCCCGTATCTCATTCGTGGAAGTAACGAAAACACGGCCTCTTTGAAGCATACCTAAAATAAAGTCTTGAATCAGTTTAAGGAGTGGTTCCTCCAACTGGTTTATTTATTCATTTTTTTTTTAACAGGTTGGGATCTGGGGGGGGGGGGGGGGAAAGAGGTGGGGAAGGGGGTCACCCTGAGCCAAACAACCATACTTTCAATTCCAGGGACTACCAGCTTTACCTTCCCCCCTCAGGGTAAACAAAAATCGCAGACCAATAGGAAGCTGCAACATAATTAGACTGTAAGCTCCTGTTATTTATATGATCTGTTAATTATTTGATTACCACATGTATTACTACTGTGAAGCGCTATGTACATTAATGGCGCTATATCAATAAAGACATACAATACAATAATCGGTTGTGGCTTCCTTGTGGATGGCCATTTAAAATCTCCTTTAAAAAAAAAAAACCCAGGAAGTAATACCAGTAACTTCACCAGCAAGTATCTCGGAACCTGGAGCAAAGAGCCTGGTTCAGCTCTTTGGGACACTGCAGTTCCAAGCCAGTAAAACAAAATGGAGGTTAGGAAGGGTGGATTGCTCCTTTAAGTAGCAACGTTCAGATATCACAATGTAAAAACGTACGAATGACCACGGCGGGACCCAGACACACAACAAAGACAACGGGACTGGGTTTTTTTTTTTAATATCTTGTGAATATTATAGAAAATATAACAATAATGCTATTACTAGTCAGAATATATTTTCCAGTGGTGCATTGTGTAAGAGAATATACATAACCAGGTTTTTTTCCCCCCCGTACCCTTTTGTAATCATATGTTTTCAAATGTGTAATCTCATGGTCGGTGAAGGCCTTCCATGTGTCGCTGAATAAATCGCCATATGCGTAGAAACTCTGCAAAAAGGGCAAGAGATAAAACGGATTACGGATTACAAAAGGATAATATACCTTGCAAAAATAAAAAATATATCTACGTTATTTTATTGTTAATTTTTTTTTAAATAAAAACCATTTCTTAAATCAAAGGCAATTCCAACAGCACACAAAGCGATGGATACAGAGTGAGAAACGAAATACTGAGTACTTTTAAGAAATACTTTTTAAATGCACTGCAACAAGTAAAATAAATATTTAACCCCTTCACTGCTAGGGGGAACGGTAACGCTGCCCCCCAACTAGCTCCCGGAACTGAAAGGGAAACAAAAAACGCCCATAGTGTCGCTGTGGATGCAGAACAGTGAATGTAGTTGGATACGTGTGATATGCCAACAGTACAGAACTAAAAATCCTGATCCAGTGAATTACTACAGACCAGGGGTGGCTGTCACGGTAGCTTATGACAAGATAATGAACACCAAATATCTGGGTTGAACTGAACGAGGCTTAGATATAATAAAATATATTTATTCCTTAAAAAGGTGGACACAGCAATATAGTACAATTAACAGGCAAGAAGGTAACACTTACTTAGGGTTGGGGGATGGAGAAGTATCAGCTAGCAATTCTCCAGCAATCCGGTGACATTCCAGGTGGACTACACAACTAAAAACTGTAGGGTTGACACAGTTTATATACCTGTGTAACCCTATTCTTAACATTGAATACAGACTATTGGTGAACAATTATCTGTATCCAATCCCCAACGTGGAGACACAGATTAACCCATGCCCCCCAGCTAATTAGCCCATGTGTACTGGGACTCTATGGGTAGCCCCATAATTAAATCAGGGGCGACGACCAGTCTACCAAATGAAGTATCTGCATTGTTTGTAGGTGTAGACATAACACTTACAAACCACTCCAGTTTGATGATTCTCCACCCTCAGGTAACAATTAGAGTGGCAGAGTCTGTTGATTAGTACTTGGTCTGTTGATTAGTACTTAGTGTAAACAATCAGGTCAGTTTAACTTTTGATCACAGTGCTAAGGCTCAATCAGTCGGCTGCCCTTAATGACCTATTAGCATAGCAGATGGAGTCTGCATTTTCAGAGCAGATCCAAAATACCATACATATACACTTTAATATCTACACATATTAATAAGTTCCATTCTGGTGGGCTCAGTGGGTCGAAATTTGCCAGTTCTTAATGCCTACAGTGACTCCACACATTGGCCAAATATCAACTCTCTGCGACCCCCAGAACTGGAGATACAGAAATGCCCTTTAAAACATTAAAATACAGGCTTATAATGAAACATGGGAACAGGGGAACATACAGTTTCCTGACAAGGTGTAAGCCACATTCCTGGACCGCAGTCCAGTTAACCCCTTGCCTCCCTGGAGAGGTCAGGGGGTGGCCATATGGGGTGCAACCCCTTTAATACCGGGCCAACCCCCCTCTCCCTCTACAGTGGCCAACTCCAGTCCTCAAGGGCTACCAACAGGTCAGGTTTTCAGGATATCCCTACTTTAGCACAGGTAGCTCAATCAGTGGCTCAGTCTCGCACCTGCGCTGAAGCAGGGATAGCCTGAAAACCTGTCCTGTCGGTAGCCCTTGAGGACCTGGAGTTTGCCACCCCTTGTCTAGTCGAACAAAACATTGCTTAGGATACAAGAGATGGGGAAAAGACTCTAGCAGTAAGATTACAATATAGTCTAGAACGGTCTCTTAGCTTTTCATGCCACCAATTTCTCTAAAAAATGTAAAAAAACAGCAGCAATTCTGAAGGCTCAATACGTCACAATGTCACAAAGGAAATGGGACACTGCAATGTGTTATAAAGCAGCAGCAAGGGTGCCCTATTTTTCCATTGTTGTGTATGTGGCAAATCAGGTAGAGCTGAAGGAAGATGGGCAAATCCTGCACTGGCCGGGAGAGATAAAGGTATATAAAAACGTTCACATCCTGCAGGACGGGATCTTGCACCCCCCACCAGGGCCGTCTTAACAGCATTATAGGCCCCCGGCAAAGCAGTGAACTGGGCCCTGCCAACTCTCCGCTACTAGTCGTAACTTTTCTCCTTCTACCGAGTTAGCGGCAGATTTGAATGTTGAGGCGGGTGATCGGAAAATTCGTGTTAAATTCTGGTCTGTGCATAGATTATCCTCCAACAAATCAGGGGAGCTCGTCTCATAGTTATGAAATAAAGAAACACTACATAGTGTAATACTGTTGTGAATAAATTTGTGCAAACAAAGCTCAAAAATGACTACTCACAATAAAGCAGTCAAATTCAGGCAGTCATCCAACTTAAGGGGTGGATGTTCCCTGTGTATACAGCAGCCCCCAGCCCCCAACCTCCAAGGAGAAAAAAAAAGAGAGAAAAAAAGAAGAAAAGAGACCATATAGTGCAGATGGTATTTAGTATTAAAAGGGATTCAAAAAAATGCAGGCTTACACTTCATATGAGCGAGGTAGGCAGTATGATATTATAGGTAGTGGGTGCTCATCTGGTCGCGAAACATGTAGAGTGTTTCAGCCCATACCGAAGAGGAAGAACAACTGAGGTCCACCCCTGTCATCAGATCCGGAAGTTCGCGTAACAACCGGAAGTGACGCAAAGGGAGTGCCTGGCGTGGACGCGAGAGTATTGCGGTGGAGCAGAGGATAGTGAGGAACTCAAAAGGATCGCGACCAGATGAGCACCCACTACCTATAATATCATACTGCCTACCTCGATCATATGAAGTGTAAGCCTGCATTTTTGAATCCCTTTTAATACTAAATACCATCTGCACTATATGGTCTTTTTTCTTCTTTTTTTCTCCTTGGAGGTTGGGGGCTGGTGGCTGCTGTATACACAGGGAACATCCACCCCTTAAGTTGGATGACTGCCTGAATTTGACTGCTTTATTGCGAGTAGTCATTTTTGAGCTTTGTTTGCACAAATTTATTCACAACAGTATTACACTATGTAGTGTTTCTTTATTTCATAACTACGAGACGAGCTCCCCTGATTTGTTGGAGGATCACCTGGTGCAAGACGAGTGGAACAGTCTTTATCAAGGGTTGCAGTTTGTTTCTAAGTTTCTTAATTTTTTCTTTAGATCACTTGATTGTTATTATCACACTGCTTTATTATTTACACATATGTGGTTGAATTGTAGATTGTCACATTTAGGGTGTGTTTAGAGCGCTATTGTTAGTTTTTTTCACTGTGCATAGATTAGCATGGGGCCCCTATGCTCGTGGGGCCCCTGGGCAACTGACCAGCGTGCCCATGCGCTAAGATGGCACTGCCCCCCACCCAGCCTGGCTGCCACAACTGCAGGCTCGTTACCCTCCCGAATACCAAGAGGCGAATGTAGGTTATCAAAGCCCCTGCTTTGTTTTGCAGCCTTATGATTTTCCCAGCAGCAGTCGGCGCCAAGCGGCATTTTTTTTTTTAATGCATTATAGTTTTTTTTTAATATGCTTACTTTAAAAGGTGTCTTTTCTTGCCCTTTCCTACATGGCTTTTATTTTTAAGATCTGACGCGTCTCAGATAGAAGCTTTTGAAATATTAAGTGTTAAAATTGAGCTCTCCCCAGAGCCTGGTGCAGGCTAAACGTTGCCACGGTAACCCGGGAAGCTGGAGACGAGGCAGGCATGATGCTTAATGCTGGAAATATGCCGGCTACGCAAAACACTAAAATTGCATTCAAACCATGTAGGCTTACGAGGAGGTGGGGGGGGGGGGGAGAGGGAAGAGCGGAATTGCGGCTTTTAAACAATTGGAAGATGTATGCATGGGTGATAGAGATAGCGGTGCCGGGATGGCGTCCCTTCTGGGTAATGGGTGTATGTTACCCCCACCCAGAAAAAAGTTCCTGCCATTCTGTCAATGCCCCCACTTACCCCAAATCTGCTGTTTTGTGCTCAAAGCAGCTAGCACATTTATAGCTATGAAACCCATTCCTATCAACCACAAAGTCCCCTTATTTAATAATTGTTTTCATTTGTGAAAAAACAAATGCCGACCTGACACACACACACACACACACACACTATTATCACAAGTCAGGTGTTCTCAAGCTCCCCCCCAACCCCCATCCCTCCAACAGGTCAGGTTTTCAGGCTCTCTCTGCTTTAGCACAGGTGGCTCAGTCAGTGGCTTATTCAAAGACTGGGCCACCTGTGCTGAAGCAGGGATATCCTGAAAACCTGACCTGTTGTGGGGTTCTCCAGGACTAGAGTTAAGAACCCTTGACAGGTTGGTATGAAGCCTAGAACAGCGACGCCCGTTGTCTAGCGACACCGCGCACAACTTGACAAGTCGCTGGACCTGTTTTCTTAAACTTCCTGTCATTAGTTTAACTTGAGCAGGAAAAAGCTGCCAACGGGAGGTGTGGTTTCCTGTTCTCAGGCTTACAAGAGCGAAATGAAATAAGGAACAAGCTTCCTGCAAGCTGGGTGAGCCCCTGGGGGGGTCTATTTCAGAATGTCAATGTCTGGGAGCTGAACATAATAATATGAAGACCAATTACAAGAATGGAATAATAACTTCATTGTTACATTCTGTAAAATGCTCTGTCCAAGAGGCAGGGAAATAATTCTGCAGGGGCCAAGTTATGAAAACCAGAATACACACAGATCTCTAAAAACTAAATATAATTAGACAGCTGGTATCTACGTGTGAACAACAGATCATTTAAATATGCAAGATAGAAACATATGCATAGAAAATTTAGGCAGTGTACTCCTGCCTTGTAGAGATGTGGAAACGCTTTGCCGAACTCACCTATATCTGGCTTCGTTATAAAATGGCCATGGCAAATTCAATATTTCCCTTTCGAATTTCAATCAAACTTATTAAAAATTAAAAATAAATTTAAAAAACACCTTTTTATGTTAAGTCGTGGGCTGCTATTTTGCCACTTTAGAAAGGCAAAATAGCAAATTTGGGTCATTTTGGAACATTCTGTTAAAGTTTTTGGCACCAAAAGTTTTGCTCGCATTTTTGTGGATTTTAACAAAAAAAAAAAAACACCTTAAATAAGTTATGGTGGGTTAAAAGGTGAGAAAAAGCCTCCACCGTACAGGGTACAGCAAATAAAAATATCACATGTGAGCCCATTCACATGTCCCAGACAGCTCTGCAACCCTGCTTTTCACCAGGGCTTCTGGGAAATGACATGCAAATGAGCAAATTGTCACCTTTTGCTTCATGTCCATTTTAACATGGACCCCAATAAGCATAAAAGTGCAAATCGAATCTGTCGGATGGCAAATCTCGTCAGCTTCACACATCTTAACCCCTTGCAGAGATGAAAATGGGACTGTATGTACGGACACATATTATACTACTATTAAACATATCCGTGCACATGTACAAAAAGAGCAAGAAAAACAGGAATATGAAAGTAAACGCACATACAGAACAACTGCTGCGCATCATTATGCAGTTACGCAAGAACAACAGGTTCTGCTGCGCATCATTATGTGTTTACAGGTTCTGCTGCGCTCCGACTCACTGCGAGTCCGTGTTTTACTTACCGTGTCCCACATGACAATCCTGACATCCGTGCTAAAAGAATTGTTGACGTGTTGAGTGATATACAGATTGATGAAGTCGCAAAAGTGATGATACAAATTAACACCTGTGAATGAAGAATACAGGCGATGAGATTTAGACGCACAAACACGGGGTTTGGGCAGGACGCCTGCATAGTGGTTACAGAAGCACTACAAGCAGGCGATTTATTCACATAGGATTGAAGCAGGGGGGGGTCTCCTGAGCGGCACCCCATTAATTTCAGCTCCGGGGACCCCCTGCTTTAAGAGATACTTACCTCGGCCGGGGGTGCCAGTATCTCTGGGTTTTTTTTTTTTAAAAGCTCCCGCTCCACGTGGGCCAATAGGAAGCCGCACCGGATTACGTCGCGGCTTCCTATTGGCCCGCAGAATGCGGGAGCTTTGAAAAGCGGCCATTACATGAACCCCACTAAGTGAGCCGGAGCTGCTACTGCCACCCCCCATGGAGGCAAGTATCCCTAAAAGCAGGGGCTTCCCGGAGCTGAAATGAATGGGGTTCAGCTCCGGAGACCCACTCCTTCAATCCTGTTAAAAATGACAAAAATGCGCCTGCTTGGTTTGCCTCCGACATGGGGCAGTTCCCCTTCCCCCCACCTTTTTTTTTTATTTTAAATTGATGGGATGCAGGGGGGGGGGGGGCGGTTCATTTTTGCTCTGGGGACCCCCTGTTCCCCAAGATACTTGGCGGAAAAGGTGCCGCCGGTACTTCAAATCACCCTTTACATGGGCCAACAGGAAGTCGCGACTGACGACACGCAGAAGATTCAAATCTCCATTTTGTTTCCCGCGGAGGGGCGGCCTTACCGTTAGCGGTAAGTCAGCAGAAGATCAGAGAGCAGCAAGAACGACCCAAACAAAAAAACCAGTTGCACAAAGATTTGAAAATCGTGATAAATAATCATTTAAATGGAGTGTAAGAATTCGGGGACACGGGCGAACCCTGTTTCACAACCATTTAAAAAAAATAATAGGAAGGTCACAGAACCTATTGAGTAGGGGAGCTGCCCCTTTAAGGAGCTGGATCTTGACTCTGTAAGAGTAATTCTGCTTCTGTTCTGTATGATATTCCCAGGATGTAGTTGAAAACAAAATGTATATCTGACTTATCCTAATACAAAGTAGTGGGGTAGAATGATTACCTGCATCTAGCTTCAGGAAATATGTTGGCTTGTCTATGATGAGGTCGCACTGCCCGTCTTCGATAGGTTTAAAGCTTAATGGGCTATATTGCTGCAGCTCTGCAAACCTAGAGGCGTGCGATACAGAGATTATTTTTAATAAACTCACACTTCAATGTTATATTAGACCGCGAGGACCCTTTGCCAACTGCAGCCTGCAAAACGACACTGAAAATACTCCCTCTTTGAGATACAATTAATTTACATTTATTTGCCACTTCCTTCTTAGCGAAACGCAACATGGGGAAGTGTCATGAAAAGAACCTTGATGTCACAGGAAAACCAGTCACTGTTGGTGTGCTTATGGACGGCGCACGGTTTCAGCGTACACTGGAAAACCCACCATCTCCTCTACTTCTCGCTTCTCGCTTCTCTGTCCCATTTCCAACCAAAGTCTGGCGAGATTTGATACCTGCTCCTCTGCTGCAGATTAAACAGCGTTACCTTATCGAGACCTGTGCTGCAAAAGCATCTAAAAGCAGGGGTGACCAACTCCAATAATCAAGGACTACCAACAGGTCAGGTTTCCTGGATATCCCTGCTTCAGCACAGGTGGCTCAGTGACCAGTTGAAGACTGGGCCACTGATTGAGCCACCTGTGCTGAAGCAGGGATATCCAGAAAACCCAATGGTAGCCATTGAGGATTGGAGTTGGCCACCCCTGATCTATAGACACGATAGCCACAGGGCAGGTCGTCCCTTACATACTGGAACTGACCTTCTCTTGTTACATTGACCTCAAAAGCAGCAGTTCCCCCTGTGTTGCCCTCCTCTCTTTTTCTGCATGTACAGGAAGCAGGGAGTCTCCTAAATACGCCGTGTATACTCCAGGGAGCTGCTGGCTCCTGAGAAACTTACCAGGGCAGGTGACGCCCGTCATTCATGGAGGTTTAAATCCCATGTGTCAGGCGGGCCAATAAGAAGCCGCAGCAGGTGACATATTGAAGTTGGCTGCATCACTGCCTGATTTTAAAACGAGAATTTAAATGGCCATCCAATAGGAGGCTGCAACCGCTGATGTTGCGTTTTCTTATTGGCGTGCGATTTGGCAGTCATGTGGTTTCCCCTGCAGGAAGATTTAAACCTTGTAACATCACCAGTAAATATCCAGGGGACCTGGGGGTTCCCCGAGCTGATAATTAGCACAATCCAGCTCTGGTTCCCAATATTTAAAAAACATTTTTTTTTAAACCACGTGGGTTAAGGAAATTATAATAAACCAAATAGGTGGGAATTGCCGTTTTAAACAAAAACAAAAAAAGTGCATCTCTGCTGCCCTAAAACCTCATACATCAATAAGACATCAGTTCACCAATCTGCAATCCACACAATCAATAACTTCTAAAAACCAAGCACCAAAGCCGTACATTGATTTTCGGCCCTGGTACCTGTAAAGAAATTAATTAGTACATCTTGTTTCTGACTTTGATTTATACCAGTGGTGTGTTAATTACAAGTGTCCTTCTTTTCTTTTAAAGGAAAAACAACCCATTATTAAAGTGTAAATCACAATTAGGTCAGCGCCTGACATTATCATTCTGAACAGAAGGAAAGTAACAGGGGGTGGGTGGGGGGGTGTATGACTGCTATGAACCGTACCAAGATTGCAAAGGACTCTTGCGATGACCTTGAGACAGCAGTTTATGGTTGTTAAGGTCACAGTGACCTCCAATTTCACCGGCCTGGAAAAAGTCCTCCTTAAATCTAAAAGAAAAAATGAATGGCAGTAAAGTGACCCCGTCCTGGTTTATAATATTCAGGGTTTCCTTTTGCTGCTAGAGGAGCCTGCTCGGGATATACTACTGTATGTGGGATTCTATATTAAACTCTTCCCTTTAAAGGAATGATAACCCAAACTGACATGGTGATCTGGAATTGTGTTGGCCATAAATGCCCATCAAGAGAAGTCCTTCCGCATAACAAGACTATCCTCAGTGAATAGGAGATAGAGCGATAGAGAGATAGAGCGCAGAATTAAAAAAAACTTCATAAACTCAGAAAAATTGAAATTACCAAGCCCGAGACAAAATGAAGCCATATCTGTTACACGCTAGCCTTATCACAGCAAAGGGTTAAATAAGAACCTGTCTTGGCCTCTCCTTTGTCTTCTCAAATCAAGGTACAGGTTTGTGGCCCTGCAGTGCTGAAGGTTGCTTGAGCAGGATAACAGAGAGTCTCCCTATAACAAATGGCGAGAGTGTTATTATATTCATGTTTAACATCGCAGCAAACAATAACAGAGTTTGAATCAGGGCAATTCTTGTGACCTTGGGCAAGTCACTGTATCTCCATGTGTCTCATGCACCAAAACCATAGTTTGTAAGCTCATCTGGGCGGGGACCGTGTCTGTAAAATTCCTATGTACAATACTGCACACTACACTGTAATTGTTAAACGCATAGAGTCCCAGTGGGAGAAAAGCACTATGCAAGTTATTATTATTATTCATACCTGTGCCTGTGGTTGACACAATGTCTGTGTTTCAGCCAGTCTCTCTCTCACGTACCCAAAGTCTGCTTGTTTCCAAAATACCTCTTGAGCTCCCTCTATATTCTTAGCCCTACAGTTAAAACACAAATCAACTATAGCAGCAAAGGAAATATATCTTTCTCCATTCTTTTCTCACGCTGCTTTATTAGGAGGACATAAGCTCAGATCCACAAAGCTCAGTGAAGTCACTTAACACCCCGAGAAACCTGGTTGCATGTCTTCAAAAGCCCAGGACGTAACTTTAAGTCATGTTTTCTCCCATACAGAGTGTTACGGTAACTGCATTATAATACAAGTTCATGATAATTACACGCAAATGAAGGAGCAATCCAAGTGGGCTTTTTTATTATACATAGGATTGAAGCAGGGGGTCTCCTGAGCTGAACCCCATTCATTTCAGCTACGGGGACCCCTTGCTTCCACATATACTTACCTCGGAAGTGGGGCTGATAGCCGCTCTGCTTGGCTAGCAGGGATTACGTAATGGCCGTTTTGCAAAGCTCCCGCACCCTGCGGGCCAATAGGAAGCGGTGACATCATCAGGTGCGGCTTCCTTTTGGCAGGCGCTTTAAAAAGCAGAGAGATACCGACACCCCCTTCAGAGGCAAGTATCCACGGAAGCAGGGGGTCCCCAGTGCTGAAATTAATGGGGTTCAGCTCCTGAGACCGCCACTTCACTGCTATGTAAAACAATAAAGATTGCCTACTTTGATTGCTCCGTTAAGTCTTTGTTAATGAGATGCACAGTGGCTGTTCTTGCATATCATTAGATTTGAGGATAAGCCTTACCCAGTGGTGGGATTCTGTCGGCTCACAGGTTTGCCGGACCGGTGCTTAATTTGCCTTCATTGGCGGGCGGCGTCTAACAGCATCTATTTCCCTGCAAAGCCTCTCAAAATGGCAGTGCGGCATCAAATGGTGCCGCTTTGCCATGCCAACGAGCCGCTGTGTCACGAAATGACACGCCTCCCTTGTCATGGCAACGCGGGAAATACATGCCGGGAGATGCTGTTAGATGCCGCCCGCCGCCCAGGTAGGAACCGGTTGTTACAAAATGTTAATCCCACCACTGGCCTTACCCTCAGGGAAAGTAACGTCATGAGCTGCAATTCTACATCCCCCTTATTTTTATATGTGAAGCACGTGGCAATGTACAGTTCTACATTCTTTCCTAAACTGGTAATTGGTTGGTGCTGCTGTTATAAATCTGTAAAAATCCTGATTGTGTGACCAACATAATGGCTGCTTCAGTCAGTGTAACCCAGCAGCTACAATGTATTCTTATATTACTACGGTAACATTATCTATTGTTAGTTTACAGCTCAAACTGCTGGGAATATTGGCAACAAATGATCACAAACAGTAAAGTGTTGCAAAGATCTTGCACTGCTGGGGAGGTGGGCTAAAGTCTGCTATAGAAATCAAAGGATGCTTTAAAACTCGTTGTAAATTGCATTAAGAATTGAATAATAAATAAATTAAAAATGCAGTAAATATTAACACTAGAGAATGAATTTATTTATAAAAATAAGAAAACAAAGCACATGCAAGATGTCACATGTTTTGCTGTTAATTTGCATGTTTGCTGTTGGTTTAATGAAGCTTTACGGATCTAAACCAAAATGTTGGTTAGGGTTTTCGGGATAATGTTATCTGTGATTCTGTTCAGAGGTCAGCGCATAATATACATGAATGGAACCATTTCTTCTTGTGGTGGTTAAAGCTGCAGTTCAGTCTTTTTTTTTTTTTTTAATTTATTTTTTTACTTCAATAGTTTCATGTGTGCAATCTCTAATTACCTAACGAACTGTATAGCTGCCGGTCAATTCGTTCTCCATGTATTGATCGGCGAAATTTGGTGACATAATTAGAGCTGGCATATGTTTTTATTTGCTTCTGTCAGTCAGTGGAAGCTCATGAATATTCATGAGCACTCCTGCACTGACATGTGCTAGAGGGAGGGCAGGGCTGACAAAGGGGTGTGCCAGGGCTTGTGACAGGACATGAAGGGGCAGTGCCTTAGCAAATGGCTGTTAAAATAGAATACAAGAAAATTGGCCTTTCAAAGTTGTTTTTTTAAAAACAGAAAATGCTAAAAGTATTTTTTCTTACTACAGAACTGATTTATTAAAAAAAACACACATGCAGGATATTGCCCGAACTGCAGCTTTAAGTACAAAAGGAAATGATGCCAAATAAAATGATTAGATTTAAAAGATTAGATTTAAAAAAAAACAACAAAAAAAACTGATGTCTGTCCAAACATGAGAAGTCAAAATGAAATATAATTAGTGCAGCTTCATTGAAGTTGAACTTTTATTAGGGATTTGTTTTAATAGCACTTCCAAAACCCTATGCTAAAAAGGAATATTTTCCAAGAAATCAGCAATCTCCCCCAGAAGCGTACACGCATACCCCACATTAACATACGCAATGGGTCCAGAGCATGTATGTAAAGTGAAAATGTACTTAAAGTGAAGCACTAACTTTTTCCCACTTATCGATGCATGTACTGTACGGCAATCATCCTACGTGCATAACTGATGTAAATAACGCATGTGTAACAGGCTCTATAGTCTCCCCGCTTGCGCACAGCTTCGGTACAGGTAGGGAGCCGGTATTGCTGTTCAGGACGTGCTGACAGGCGCATGCGTGAGCTTCCATTTGTCTATTGGGCGATATGTAATTACTCGCGAGTGTACTTAAAGTGAGTGTCCTTAAACCGGGGTATGCCGGTATATGAGTTTAACTCATATAATGTTAGCATCTTGAGCCCTGTTCATGTCATGATGTGCAGAGTTCTAACTTTTGCGGTTATCATGGTAACCTTTAGACAGCACTGGGTTCTGGGGAGACCTTCATTTTAACCGTCCGGACACGTAATATTTCAAACGCTTCTATCGCCTGAACGGAGCATCAGATTCCAAAAATAAAAACAGTGTATTAAAGGGCAAGAAAATGTCTCAACGTAAAATAAAAATGCAAAAACAAATAAAATAAATTACGATCTGCACAGCCTGCTGTTTTCATAAAGCAATCTCAACAATATCCTACTTCCTTTTTTTTAAATAAATAAATTCAACTGTTAATGCTATTTTAAATGAGTTTTAATATACTGAGCGTCCATTGATGTCTATAGCAGGTTTTAGCACACTTCCCAGCAGTGCAAGATCTTTGCAACACTTTCCTGTTTGTGATAATTAGTTGCCAATATTCCCAGCAGTTTGAGCTGCAAACTGCAACAATAGATAATGTTACCTTCGTAATACAAGCATACATTGTAGCTGCCGAGTCACACTGACTGGAGGATTGATTGAAACTGAAAGGCAGCCATTTAGTGAACCCCGGAAGACAGGATTTTGCTGATCGATCACGGGAGAACCAAATTGATCGGCAGCTTAGGTTAGTTTTCATAAAAAGGTAATTAAATTCTGCATATATTAAAACAATAAGAGGATTTAATTATTATTTAATTTTTGGAGCTGCTTCGATTGCTTCCAAGTGTTTTAGCTCAAATGGTAAATGGAAAAACTTACCAACCAAAATCAACACGATCACACGCTGGGTAACTGAATCGGTGTTCCTTCTCGCACGACTTCTCATAACCCCAGCAGGAATTCAGTTGCATCAGGTATTTCTACATAGAAAATACATGGATTATTCTTCCTGCAGTGACACCATTCATTCTCATTACAACACGAATATTATCAAATAAAGGGAGGAGATTTACCAATGTCTGTTGAGGATAAAAGAAAAAAATCCAAAGTGAACTAATTCCAGGGACGTGTTCAAGACGCACTCCTAGAGCCATTTAAAAAAAATAGGTGTGAAATAGGGGGTCTCCGGAGGTGAACCGCTTTAATTTCAGCTCTGGGACCCCCTGCTTTCAGAGATACTTACCTTCGTAGGTGCTGCCGGTATCTCCCTGCTTTTTAAATGTCCCCCCGTCACGTGGGCCAATAGGAAGCCGCAAGGGATGACGTCACAGCTTGCTATTGGCCCGCAGGACGCGAAAGCTTTAAAGACGCCATTTCACTAGCCTCAAATAGCCCGGTCTACGCTGCTAACAGCAACCCCTGTGGCGGCGAATATCTAGGGAAGCAGGGATCCCAGAACCAAAATTAACACTGTTCAGCTCCAGAGATCCCTGCTTCAAACCTATTAAAAATGGCCCCTCTGAGTGCTTCTTTAAAGGGGTTAATCTGGGCGATTGATACATTTTTTACCCAAATCTGTAAGTATTTTTGATGCATTAAAGTGAGAATTGGGAGGGGTTTGATGTCCCCTGGCTGACTCCTTGTGTGTGATGTCACTGTTTGATCAGCAAGTGATTGTACAGCCAGAGCCCCCCCTCCTCTTCTCAGGTTCTCTGATAAGGACAGCGTGGGATAAGGGGAAAGAAAACACCTGATCGTCAAACACTTCCACGCAGAGGCCCCTCGAAATCCAACTGGTCGACTATGCAGTCTATTCAAGTCAATGGCAGTTAACAGCCCAGGTACGTCATCCCACAACAGGCCTTGGTGAATCACCCCCAAAATAAAAGTGAACCAGTCAATATTGAACAGGGGTTCTGTGGCCACGGGAAAGGGGGGGGGGGAAGGAGTTGGGAAAACCCTCCTAGTTGTCCCAGGCCCAGTAGTACCCCACGCAATACTGACCCGGCGGCTTCCTAGCTCAGTAGCCCGGTCACTGAGATAGAGAGAGCGTAAGGGGAGAAGAGAGGGGGAGAGCACATTATGGGGGATAGGACGGGACACAGAGAGGGGGGGGGACAGTGAGGGGGAGGGATAGGGTTCCCCAAAATTTAAAAATCTAATTCTTGGGTTCCTTATCCAAAAATAATAAAAAAAATAAATAAAAGAAGATTGAAAACCACTAGAGCAGACAAACACTGTTGGACCCAGCGAGACTCGATTCGCAGAAGGATGTAGCCCACATTAAAGAACTTACTCTAAACGGACAGCGCGGGTCTTGCTGGCAGAATGTAGCAACGCGTCTGTTGTTGTGTAGATAATACGGGATATGCTCTTCTGGCAAGTTAATTTTCTCATAATGGCATGGTGGTGGTGGCGACAGTCCTGACCCATTCCTGACCGAGGAATCGATTTCATTTTGGGAGGTGAAATGGATTGTTTGAAGCAGCAGTCCAAATGCAAGAAATGTCAGCATGGCAGCCCACGCGTTCTAAGGTGCAGAGATGAAAAGCCCAATGTAAATAACCCTTTAAGTCTATCTTTCAAAGCAGCAAACTCCCCAAAGCCGACCTGCGCCCCTACTCAGAGTTTTGTAGTTTATTTGCGCCGGCTTAAAAAAAGAACAACATATGACACTAGTGCAGCGCTTCCCAACTCCAGTCGGCAAGGACCCCCTAACAGAGCAGGTTTTAAGGATATCCCCCTGCTTGAGCACAGGTGGTTCTGACAAAATGATTGGGCCACCTGTGCTAGTGAGAGGATATCTGTAAAACCCGGACTGCTCGAGCATGGGCGGCCAACTCCAGTCCTCGAAGGCTAATAACAGGTTAGGTTTTAAGGATATCCCTGCTTCAGCACAGGTGGCTCAATCAGTGGCACAGTCGATGATAGAACCACCTGTGCTGAAGCACCTTGAGGACTGGAGTTGGTGACCGCCGCCCTAGACTTGAACGTTTCAACTTAATCTCCCAATGACGCTAAAAGTTTATAGCGGCCCGACAGACAGAGCAATGATCCCCTGGCCATATTGGGGGGGGGGAGGAAGGGATCAGCTCAGGGAGACCCCATGGGTTTCGGTGGGCTTTAGAAAAAAAAAAAAACTAGAAAAATCAGTGCGCAGATACAGTGTAAATAGGCCCTCAATTAACCCCTTAGGTTCTGCAGCTCGTTACATTAATCAGTCTTCATTGCAGTAATGGGGGTACATGGGATTTCACTTGTGTGTGGACAAATCTGTTTTTCTGCATTGGTTTTGCAGCCAGGACACTGTGATTAGGTTCCCTGTAATCTTCTGCTCCTGCAATCAAGCACAGCAACACTGCTTTATGTAAAAAACAGAAAATTACATCATTTTTATTGTAAAATTGGGATACAGAAGGGAAAAAGGGTAAGGGAAGTCGTTAAGCATGACAGTACATTGATAACATATGTTATTTTTTAAGTGCACTTTGACAGCAGATTGAGACCGTGGTCGATGTGTCTTAAAAATAGTAATATTACTGTGCCTGACCTAAAAAAAAAAGAGGGGCGGGAGAAGAGAGGAGAAGAGAAGAGAAGAGAGGAGAAGAGAGGAGAGGAGAAGAGAGAGAGGGGCGAGAATATAATCATGGGGGGGGGGGCGCTATTGTGAGCCCATTTTACAGAGGTTTATTAGGGGAGGGGTGATTTTTAAATTCATTTTCTGTAAATAGAAGGTGGACGTGGACCCGTTAGTCCCCAAAGTAGTGGGCTGCCTGTAAATAAAAGAAGTAGCGGTGCTCAGCCAGCCCCCCCCCCAAGGAGGATGCGGAGAGGCACCGCAGCAGTTACAGTATCAGGGCGGGTATCACTGACCTGCTTCGCTCGGGGGGCGCCGGATATTCGCACATTCCCCGGGTCTCTTCCCGCTGCACATTCACTGTCTGCCGGGGGAGGGGAGGCCGGCGTCACAACCGGAAACCCGGGGCGGGAAGGACGGCGGCCCCCAGTGGGAGGGGGGACACTGCGACCCGAGGGGGGACTGCGAGGGGAGGGGGGAGACATGGACACTGTGAGCCGGGTGGGGGTGGGGCAAACTGCGAGACATCCTACATAACAAGGCAGTGCCCAGCATTACACACCCTGCATGGCAAAGGCAGTGCCAGGCAGTGCCCAGCATTACACACCCTGCATGGCAAAGGCAGTGCCCAGCATTACACACCCTGCATGGCAAAGGCAGTGCCAGGCAGTGCCCAGCATTACACAACCTGCATGGCAAAGGCAGGGCCAGGCAGTGCCCAGCATTACACACCCTGCATGGCAAAGGCAGTGCCAGGCAGTGCCCAGCATTACACACCCTGCATGGCAAAGGCAGTGCCAGGCAGTGCCCAGCATTACACACCCTGCATGGCAAAGGCAGTGCCAGGCAGTGCCCAGCATTACACACCCTGCATGGCAAAGGCAGTGCCAGGCAGTGCCCAGCATTACACACCCTGCATGGCAAAGGCAGTGCCAGGCAGTGCCCAGCATTACACACCCTGCATGGCAAAGGCAGGGCCAGGCAGTGCCCAGCATTACACACCCTGCATGGCAAAGACAGTGCCCAGCATTACACACCCTGCATGGCAAAGGCAGTGCCAGGCAGTGCCCAGCATTACACACTCTGCCAGGCAGTGCCCAGCATTACACACCCTGCATGGCAAAGGCAGTGCCAGGCAGTGCCCAGCATTACACACCCTGCATGGCAAAGGCAGTGCCCAGCATTACACACCCTGCATGGCAAAGGCAGTGCCAGGCAGTGCCCAGCATTACACACCCTGCATGGCAAAGGCAGTGCCAGGCAGTGCCCAGCATTACACACCCTGCATGGCAAAGGCAGTGCCAGGCAGTGCCCAGCATTACACACCCTGCATGGCAAAGGCAGTGCCAGGCAGTGCCCAGCATTACACACCCTGCATGGCAAAGGCAGTGCCAGGCAGTGCCCAGCATTACACACCCTGCATGGCAAAGGCAGGGCCAGGCAGTGCCCAGCATTACACACCCTGCATGGCAAAGGCAGGGCCAGGCAGTGCCCAGCATTACACACCCTGCATGGCAAAGGCAGGGCCAGGCAGTGCCCAGCATTACACACCCTGCATGGCAAAGGCAGGGCCAGGCAGTGCCCAGCATTACACACCCTGCATGGCAAAGGCAGGGCCAGGCAGTGCCCAGCATTACACACCCTGCATGGCAAAGGCAGGGCCAGGCTGTGCCCAGCATTACACACCCTGCATGGCAAAGGCAGGGCCAGGCAGTGCCCAGCATTACACACCCTGCATGGCAAAGGCAGGGCCAGGCTGTGCCCAGCATTACACACCCTGCATGGCAAAGGCAGGGCCAGGCTGTGCCCAGCATTACACACCCTGCATGGCAAAGGCAGGGCCAGGCAGTGCCCAGCATTACACACCCTGCATGGCAAAGGCAGGGCCAGGCTGTGCCCAGCATTACACACCCTGCATGGCAAAGGCAGGGCCAGGCAGTGCCCAGCATTACACACCCTGCATGGCAAAGGCAGGGCCAGGCAGTGCCCAGCATTACACACCCTGCATGGCAAAGGCAGGGCCAGGCAGTGCCCAGCATTACACACCCTGCATGGCAAAGGCAGGGCCAGGCAGTGCCCAGCATTACACACCCTGCATGGCAAAGGCAGGGCCAGGCTGTGCCCAGCATTACACACCCTGCATGGCAAAGGCAGGGCCAGGCTGTGCCCAGCATTACACACCCTGCATGGCAAAGGCAGTGCCAGGCAGTGCCCAGCATTACACACCCTGCATGGCAAAGGCAGGGCCAGGCTGTGCCCAGCATTACACACCCTGCATGGCAAAGGCAGTGCCAGGCAGTGCCCAGCATTACACACCCTGCATGGCAAAGGCAGTGCCAGGCAGTGCCCAGCATTACACACCCTGCATGGCAAAGGCAGGGCCAGGCAGTGCCCAGCATTACACACCCTGCATGGCAAAGGCAGGGCCAGGCAGTGCCCAGCATTACACACCCTGCATGGCAAAGGCAGTGCCCAGCATTACACACCCTGCATGGCAAAGGCAGTGCCAGGCAGTGCCCAGCATTACACACCCTGCATGGCAAAGGCAGTGCCAGGCAGTGCCCAGCATTACACACCCTGCATAGCAAAGGCAGTGCCCAGCATTACACACCCTGCATGGCAAAGGCAGTGCCCGGCTGTGCCCAGGAAAGAGCCAGTACCAGGCAGCCACCTCCTCCCACAAGAGACAGTAGGGCAGTGAAGCCAGATATATTAGAGGGTCTGAACACCCATCCTCTGGCGTGGTCCCAGTAGTGTCATTTTGAAATAATTATGTACTTTGTGACAATATTTACATTTCATGTTGTATCCACAATAAGTCACATCAGTATGCCTGGAGTGTGCAATATACAAATAACGGCATGTAACCAGCCTCTGCTTATTCTCATACCCTGTATCACCCACAGGTATTATCTCCATATTGTGTATAGCACAGATCCGGACAAATCTGATTTCTGACAATCTCTGCACTGATTTTTAAAGCATTACATGCCCCTAAAGCCCCAGAGGAGTTAAGTGAATATACATCTATATAGATATATATACCACCACTATTAAGGTTATGGTGGGTAAAAAAAAGTGACTAAAACCCTCCACAGTAAAGCATAAAGCAAATATTTTCAGTTGCTTTATGCTTTACTGTGGAGGGTTTTAGTCACTTTTTTTTACCCACCATAACCTTAATAGTGGTGGTGATTACCTACTCTTATCTCATTTGAGCAAATGTCAGAAAGCCAACCTCACACTGATGATACCCATCAAGGTTGAAACATGTCTGTGAGTGGGTTAACTGACTTTGCATCTCCCAAGTCCTTGCTTAAAAGCTGTGTTTAAAGCAGCATGCATTGACTAAGGGTTGCTCATGTAATGTGAGCATGAGATAAAAAGTGGCACTGTGTGCTCATTTGCATGTCATTTCACAGAATCCCTTGCTGCAGTGGAAGTGCTGTTTGCTGGGTGATAATGGTGAAAGACAGGGTTGCAGACCTGTCTAAGACATGCAAATGAACACACTGGACTATTTACAGTAGATATATATGGATATATATATAAAAGAAAAAAAATGAAGCATGCATTCTGTTAATTATATCATTGGCAGAAAATAATAAAAATCTTATCTAACACTATTGCATTCCACACTCCAGCCTATAAAGTCTTTACAAGTCACATGATGATTAGTTTTGCACTGCACATATTCCCAAACTAGATGACAAATGAAAGCACATCCCAGTCAGGTTGCTGGAGCCATGTTTCCTTATGTTGTGCAAGCCAAAGACCCCAGGCCTGTAAAGGAAGTGTGCTATTTATTATTTAGCATAACAGCATTACAGATCATTTCTACTATCAATACAATGAACTGGAACAACTAATTGTCCTTTAGAAGTAGAGAATGTGCAGAACACTCTGGGGTACACTCAAGCCTCCCCAATAGGTCAGGTTTTCAGGATATCCCTGCTTCAGCACAGGTGGCTTAATAAGGCCGTCTTAGACTGTGCTGAAGCAGGGATCTCCTGAAAACCTGACTTGTTGGGGGGGCTTGAGGACTGGAGTTGAGCACCCTGGGTAAAGAAATACATTGTATACCGTGGATCTCCAGGTCCCATATATATGGGGGTGTTTTGTTACAATCTTGTAAATCCCACAAACCAATGCAGTGAATAAGTCACTTTAATTAGGCACCTTTAATAAATTATATTTCAGAGAATAGGAAATCCTATATACACTAGCAAGGGAAGATATCGCTTGGCTACTAGATTTGGTACGGAAATATTGTGGATTGCTTTAGAATGTCCATATGTCGTGAATGTCTTGTATTCTCTCGCTTGCTCCACTTTCTCAACACCTATTCTCTCCTAGACGCCCTACAACCTGGCTTCCGCACTGCTCACTCGACTGAAACAGCCCTCACTAAAATAACTAATGACCTCCATACTGCCAAAGACAGAGGTCATTACACTCTGCTCATATTACTCGAACTCTCTGCAGCATTTGACACCGTGGACCACCCTCTTCTCCTTTACATTCTCCATACTCTTGGTATTGGTAATACAGTTCTATCCTGGATCTCCTCTTACCTCTCCCATCGTAGTTTCAGTGTCTCTTCTGCTAACACCTCCGCCTCCTATCGATCTCTCTGTGGGGGTACCCCAGGGCTCGGTCATGGGACGTCTTCTCTTTTCTCTGTACACACTGTCTCTAGGTGACCTAATCACATCTCTTGGGTTTAAATATCACCTCTATGCCGACGACACACAAATCTTATTTTTAACCCCTGACCTTACACCTGCTGTACAGACCAAAGTTTCTGAATGTCTCTGCGATATCATCCTGGTTGGCCCTCCGCCAACTTAAACTCAACATGTCAAAAACAGAGCTCCTCATACTTCCTCCCAAACCTGGCCCTACTACCCGCTTCCACATTACTGTTGGAAGTACCATAATTCACCCAGTAGTCCAAGCACGCTGCCATGGGTCACACTCGACTGCTCTCTCACATTCAAAACGTTTGTAAAACCTGTTGCTTTTTCCTCCGTAATATTACAGATATGCGCTTTCCTCTGTTGCTCGACTGCTAAAACTCTGACACGGGCCCTCATTCTCTCCAGTCTCGATTACTGTAACCTGCTGTCCAGCCTCTCACCTGTTTCCCCTACAATCTATCCTAAACGCGGCTGCCAGAATCACTCTACTCTTTCCTAAATCTGTCTCAGCATCTCCCCTGCTGAAATCACTCTCCTGGCTTCCTATCAAATCCTGCATCTAATTCTCCTCACTTTTAAAGCGTCACACTCTTCTGCCCCTCCTTACATCTCAGACCTAATTTCTCTCTATGCACCATCCCGACTCGTGCATTCTGCTCAAGGATGTCTTCTCTCTACCCCCTTTGTATCTAAAGCCCTCTCCCGCCTTAAACCTCTCACTTGACTGCCCCACACCTCTAGAATGCCCTTCCCCTCAATACCGGACTAGCACCCTCTCTATCCACCTTTAGGACCCACCTGCTTAAAATAGCATACATGTATCGTGGCTAAATACTCTACACCTCATACATAAACCTTGGCCCCCTGCAGACGCACTTACCAGAATGCCCTCCTACTGTCTCTGTACATTCTTCCTACCTACCAATTAGATTGTAAGCTCTTCGGAGCAGGAAATGTTACTTTTATGCCTGAAGCACTTATTCCCATGATCTGTTATTTGTATTATTTGTTAGTTAATGGTGCTATAAAGACATACAAAACAATACAATATATATCGGTGTGTATGAAAGAATCCATACGAAGTCCTCTTGTTTTTTTATATAGATATCTTTTTAATCCAAAGGAAGGCCAAAACAAAGAGGTTTTTGAAGGATCACATTTTCCAACACTTTCCCACCCCGTGACCCAAATTAAAGTGACAAGCATTTACATGCAGTTTTGCCAGGGTGCCATTTTGTTTAGGGGGTAAAGTCAGCTACCGTCCAGCAGCCTGACCGGAGTGTTCAGCATGGTCCATCCCAAACCTTGGGCCTTAGTGGTGGGCCCCACTAATAATATTGGTAAGAAGCAGTTAGGGAATGGAACTGTTGTAAAACCTTTTTTTTTATATACTAAGAGACAATTGTTATACACAGATTCAAAGCTGCACAAATTATACAGAATATACGTATAGCCTTCAGCGTGTTGTAGACATGCAATTTAATGCCCTTCATAGCTAGAAGCCTTCTACTGCAGGGGCGGCCAACTCCAGTCCTCAAGGGCCACCAAATGGTTAGGTTTTAAGGATATCCCTGCTTCAGCACAGGTGACTCAATCAGTGGCTCAGTTGAATGACAGCTTGATTGAGCGACCTGTGCTGAAGCAGGGATATCCCCAATACCTGGCCTGTTGGTGACCCTTGAAGAGTGGAGTTGGCCACCCCTTTTCCACAGCAATGAAACCTTTTAACAATTGTCCGCAGCCTTACTTCCAACCCTCCCCACTGATAAAGTATAAACATTAAAATAAGCCCCTTTTCATTCTCTCTCAAAAAATGAATAATTGATTTATTGCAAAACCAAAGAATTTAATTACACAGAAATAATTTAATGTTAAGTAATGACTACACATATAGGTATATGTAAGAGATTATTTTTCTCGTGGGCTTGTAAATAAAATTTAAAAAAAAAAGCCAAAACTTAAACTTTTTCTAATGTACACTATTTTTTTCTTCTTTTTTTTATACAAGATAGTTTTGATTTCTACATTTACATATTAAACAGCTTTATTTTAAAATGCTTTTCATGTTTAATCTCCATGAGTTTTGAATGGCAGCAGGAACTAATGTAGTCTTTGTTGTAAAAGTTCATCAATCTGAGCCCTATACATGTTTTTCACATCTTCCAAATCAAGTTTCAGTTCTTCTGCCTCCTCCGCTTTCTCTCCGTACATCTGCAGGATGGTGTTGTATCGCTGGTCTAAATCCTGAAACACACAATACATTATGTTTATTATCTGCGACATTTAGGTACAAGCATTATAGTGTTGTGCAGCTGCTGTTTCATCACAAAATAGTTCCCAAATGAGATGAGCGTTTGCTGCTGTAACACCTGATGGGAACGAGAATTAAAAGGTGCATAAGAACAAATCTCTCCGGGAGATTTGAACAAAACATTTTCACAGTAAGTTCCATAAAGAGTGACACACTAATCATTTGCATGTCATTACCCAGAATCCGTGGTGGCAGTGGAAGCACGGTTTGCGAGGCAATAATATGGAAAAACAGGGTTGCATATCTTTTTGAGACATGCAAATGCACAAGTGGTATTTTTGACTGTACACAGTAAGCGTTTAATTTTTTTTTTCCATTAAGTACATACTTGTAATTAATCTTTTAAACGGATGCATTTCTATTGTTATTTTTTACTATCCAACATTCCAAAGGGTACGTCGCCTGTAATTAAAGCATAGGTAAGATCTAAGTGGTTTATTTTTCTTTTTTAGCATTGGATCGATCCAGCTGGTCCTCCAGAACTGAACCCGTTATTTTAAGTTCTCTCTTCCACTTTTGGGAGGTATATCTGGCTACCCAAGATCACGGGTTCCACAGGTATCTCAAGACACAAGGGGGGTCCCCGGGGCTGAAAATAATGTGGTTTAACTCCAGAGCAAACCCTAGTTCCAATGCTGTAAATAATATATTGATTTTAGGCAGGATTGCTATTTTAAAGCAGCAATCTCTTCCAATATATAAATATGTTATAATCTTACCTCAACTGTGGAGTCCCTGACATCCAGGGACCCCCGTTTCAGAAATGACAAATATGGCCATGGAGTCACCAATAGAAAGTCCTTTCCACTGGCGGTCGGAGCGAGCCCCGACACCTCTTTATATCTGCCCGGGGTAAGAACTGCAGGAAACAGGGGGTCCCTGGAGGTCAAAGCACCACAGAGCAGCTCCGAGGGCCCTCAGGTTCTGGGAACAGCGCAGATTGCTGCTTTAAGTGCAGAGGGGGCCATATATTAAGGTCTCCCAACTACAAACAGGGTCAGAACTGCACCAAATGTATTAAAGCAAAACATACTACGGAACCTTATTCTTCCCTTTGTCATTTCTTACGGGCTCATTGTTTGTCCGTTATAGGAGGCTGCATATTGCCATCTGTTAAGAACATGCTTCATCTACAGAAGATAGTGTACATAGAGCGCCCTCTTCTGGAAAAGGGTAGTAACACACACACCCTTGGAGTTGCACTGCAATGGCCTGTAATTTTGTCTATCTTCAACAGCTGTCCCTAAATAGTAGCGATGTGAAAACCTGATATCAAGCGAAATTGGCGCTTTTTTTAAATCCTGAAAATAGCCGCGCCTCAGGCCGGGCTCACGGACGATGCATCAAGTCAATGTGCATCGTAATTTCATTTCAATGCGTTAAATTGCGAAACTCTAAAAATCACGATATTTGCTTAATGCAAAGACTATAGATAGGGCACACGACATGTTTAGCTCACTACCTGACGATATTTCGCAGAAATCTTACCAATTTGGCGACATTATTAGCCCTTTCAGGCTGTTTCGAAATAAGAGGTTTTTTTTTGGGGGGGGGGGGGGGGGAAACCCTTACAATTTCGCAAATGCTTTTGAGATTTTTGCAAATCTCTACCAAGTACCTTTTTTGCTTCAACTTTTTGGGGTTAACAGAAATGTACTAGAACCTTTATTTTGTTGACTCTACATGTTACAGTTCTTGCCATAATAATCTCATGCGTTATATGATTAAAGTTCATCTACACATGGTAGAAATGCAGGCAAATCTGACATTTTCACTCACTTTCATTTGCACACTGAGTTTGGGTATTTCCTTCACTTTTTCCTCAAGTTCATCAGTGAGATTGTTTAATTTAACGACTTCTTCAGCTAATATCGAGCGAGTTCGTTCCAGGTTCCCAATTTCAAGCTGCAATTAAAACGTTTATTAGTGACACAAGCATGACAAAGTGTATTTCAAGCAATTTTAGTTCAAAGGTTGTTGAAACTTGGTATTCAAAAAAAGAAATAAAATCCCAGCTTCGGACCAAAAATGATTAAACCTGCCCAGTTACAATAGTGCACAAACTAATTTAGCGTGAGATTAGGTGACAAGAATTTGCTCAGTGTTGTCGTCATATGTTTGAACTCTACTTTATAAAAGCTTATATAAATCACTGGTCTTGAAATATATATTAAACTCGTACAAGGACGAGGTGGGGGTTCTCATTCGGAAAAAACAAAGGAGCAGCCCAGACCCCCATCCGTTTTATTTTGAACCCTCGCCCTTTACCCGGATGGGAAGCAGGAATCATTGGAGCGGACACATGTTAATTTCAGCTTCAGGGACCGCCTGGCTCCTGAGATACTTACTGCTAAAAGTAGCACGTTGAAATCTCCTGTGTCCCGCGTGCCAATAGGAAGCATCAGTGGAGGCTTCCTATTGGCCCGTGTGACTTGGGGTATAGAAATATTATGAAGTATCAGCGCTATGTTTAGCGATAAGTGAACAAGGGAGTCCATGGAGCTGAAATGAACACGGTTCTGTTGCAAGAACCCACTGCTTCTGTCCAGGTAATGAAACGGAGGGGAGACAGCAGATTTAAGCCCTTCTGCAGTGTACTGGGTCCCAGATGTACTAGCCGGTACCAATCTTTAGCACAATTTTAATAAATCTAAAGAATATTCGGTCACTGAGCAATATATTGAGCATTATTCTCTCCCAGTTCCTTTCTAAAGTGGTCTATTTTCTTGGGTAAAACAATAAAGATATACATTTTACAAAATATTTAGCCAAATAATCAGATGTAAATCTAATGCGACCAGAATTTTTTTTGTTTTACCTGCAACTGAGCAATCTCCCCTTCCCGAAGTTTCAACTGAGACTGTAAGTTTTCAATCACACTTGAGCCAGCTCCCAGCCTTACAGCCTCATACAGATTACTTCCAGCCGCCGACATACTCATTAAACTATAAGAGTGATCGTGGCAATCATCCTGCATTGAAAGACAAACAGAAGAACATTGGCCGCAAAGAAGGATTGTGCTCCATAAAAGTGGGTTTTATAAATACATTCAACCTAATGTTGTCTCCTGAGACTAAACGGATTTTAGAGCTGGAGTGTGGGGATATGCAAGACATCAGGACTTCATTAATCCAAATCAGAAAGTCCTCAATGAAGAGTCTGCACATTATTTCAGAAATACATACGCACTATTGACTGTTTAGATGCAATTTCAGAACCGCTCTGCATAATATGCACATTTCTGTGATATTACAATACACCAGAGTCATTTGGGTAGGGGGGCCTACACTCCCCATTGGGTACCAAATACTTATTTATAGGTATATAACCGGTTTCAACTTCATTCACTAACTACCGCACTTGCACTGTAATCCATAGCAATAACATTATTATATATATTTACTATACTGCATATTCTTGCACACAGACTCAATAACAGAAAAAGGAAAAAAATAAATTAAATAATGTACAACTACCAACTCATGCGCACATAATTATCCCTACAACCCGGGAACAGTAAACCTACACTACATTATAAAGAAGTCAGATCTCCCTACCTGCGAGATGAACGATGCCTGAAGGCCGGACATGTCGGTCCCGCTGATCGAACTCGAGCGTGACAATGTTGGGGTACTTGCGCCAGTCTCCGCAGAGGGAAAAACGTAAGATTTACGCTCCTTAAAAAAAAAAAAAACCACATCAATAACACAAAAGGTGCAACTGGACAAACGCAGAGAGTACAAGAATAGGACGACTTAACCCTTTGCGGGCCGGAGGGGACCACGTGACTGATGACCGATGACGGAAGGGGAGGCGTCCTCCATATCCGTGACACATCCTCATAGATCACATTCTGCACTCCACAGAAACGGAGGAGATTGGCATGTAGCTACTATGTCATTGTGCCCCGGGATTGCCCGAGCCTATGACGTAGTAGCTACATCTGTGGGGCGCCCAAAGGGTTAAAGTGGCTTATTGCCATCCTTGGCATTTGTAGCGTCTCAGAAGCTTTTAGAAACACAGTTTCATACTCAATCTAAATGTCACTGGGAAAGTTGTCCTTAAAGCGGCAATCCAAGCCATTTATTTACATTGGATTGAAGCAGGGGGTCACTGGATCTGAACCCCATTAAATTTCCTCTCTGGGGACCACCTGCTTCTGGAAATACTTACTTCCGTAGTGGGTATCCGGTAGCCGCTCCGGCTCGCATCCAGGGTTCCCTGCAGGCCAATTTCAAAGCTCCCAGATCCTGCGGGCCAATAGGAAGTCGTGACGTTGCCCAGTGCAGTTTCCTATTGGCCTGCGTGACGCGGGAGCTTTAAACCGCAGAGCGATACTGGCACCCCCTTTGGAGGCAAGTATCTCTGGAAACAGGGGGTCCCTGGGACTGAAATTAGCGGGGTTCAGCTGCAAAGACCCCTGTATAAAAAAAAATAATTTAAAAAAATGGGAATTGCTCCTTTGAGGGAGAAACATTATATTTCCCCATTTTGTTCACTTGTAATATTTGAAAAGATTTGTTTTAATCTTGCAGACTTTGCAATTTGTCCTGAAACCCTCCAAAAAATAATAATACTCAAGGAAGAATGTGCAATACCTTTTCTTTAACCGCTTCCTGCGAAAGCAGCAACTTTTTCTTCTCTTGCTCCACTCTCATTTTCTCCATTTCCAGTTGACTAGTTAAAAGGGTCTTAAAAAAATGTTTTTTTTAATATATATATATATATATATATTATATATATATATATATACAGTGTTCGACAAACCTATATATATATATATATATATATATATATATATATATATATATATATATATATATATATATATATATATATATATATATATATATATATATATATATACACACACAAATGTAAATACAACTGTATGCTCATCTGCATGTCTTAGGCAGGTCTGCAACCCCGCCTTTCACCATTATCACCCAGCACCCAGCACTTCCACTGCAGCAAGGGATTCTGGGGAATGACATGCAAATGAGCACACAGTGCCACTTTTTGCTTCAAAAACCATTTTTAACATGATATATACATATAAATAAATTTAAAAAAGTGAACTTTTGCAATGAACTAAATAAAGAGAGGCAATTTTGGAAAAATTAGGAGAACTATATCCACATATACCAATAACAGACCTTTTCTCTCCTTGCTTCTTCCAGGGTTTTTCTCTGCTCTAGCCTCAGATTTTCCAATTCCACCTGATTTCTTTAAGAAGGGGTAGGGAAAAATAAAGAGAGAGAAGCATTTAATGGTTATTTCTTTAGATAAGTGGCCGGCGCCAAGACTTGGAAATAAACATTTGTACTGGTTTGTTTTTCAATGAATACAGGATAAAAGCTTTAGATGTGCCACAACAAACTCTACACCGGGGATGGCCAAATCCAGTCCTCAAGGGCCGCCAACAGATAAGGTTTTGAGAATATCCCTGCTTCAGCACAGGTAGCTAAATCAGTGGCTCATGTGGCCACCTGTGCTGACGCAGGAGTATCCTCAAAACCTGATATGTTGGCAGCCCTTGAGGACAGAAGTTGAGCACCCCCTGCTTTCCTAAATAAAGATGTGCAAATGTCTTCACAACATTTTGTTTCCCCAACAATGTCTCTTTATTTTGATTCCCACTGTCCAAATAAAAATGCACAAAAAGAACAGTATAAAGGGTCACGTGAGTTCAGTTGTGCAAATGTGTTGAACTGTGCTACGTGAAATTTGTCACAAAAAACTTCAGCGAAAAGTCTGCAGATTTCAAATCCTCCGCAACTACATATGTTGTCGCCATTATAGTTCAGGTTAGGAGTAACATACAAACAGCGTAAATGAAAGGCAACGTTTACTTAGAAGGATTCCTGGAGGAGTAGTCTTCAGGAGGAGCAATCGGAGAGTGGGGTGTAACAAACCTGCAAAGAAAATACTGCTTCACGTTTTTCTGATTCTGTTTTGCTGTGACCTAGTGATAATGACGTTACACACACACCTGCTGTGCTCCTCTTCCATGTTTGTTAACCTGGATTTCTCCAATTCTAATTGAGCCTGGAGCCTGTTTTTTTCTTGCCTAAGCAGTCTGTTCTGAGATTCAATGGATGACATGTGAGTCTTGATGGAAAGAAGTTCTTCTGTGCACGCCCGTTCTTTTTCTACTGCAGATGCCAGCAACGTCTGGGATTCCGCTATTGGAAAGTAAAAGCAAGTGACGAATATTGTCAGTGACACTGCACACATCCTACTGGGAGGATCTGAGCAAATCTTCTGTATTACAGAAACCCCAAATGGATCTTGTGTTAAGGCATGGTTTGGCAACATCTAAAACAAAGTGCTGGTGAGCAAAGCTAAGAGGCCAACATTGTTGGGCATGTCAATTAGCAACAGAAAATGTAGGTAACAGAAATAGAAAGGAATAATGAGCTGAAAGTGCTATTCAGGTATAAAAGGAAGAATACGGCACAAACAAAAACATGCAATCCTTTTTCCATTGTTCTTGTTCCACATTGAGAATCGAACGCGTTAAAATGTAAACCTAGCAATAAAAATACATTTTACCCAAAATAAATCTGATGTTGGCATTTAGCAAACAAAGAACAATGCAAACAGCTGCTGTTGGTGAAGAGTTCAGTCCAGGCGTCACGGTTGACCTGTTGTACGTACACAGAATGGATCACGTAACTTCCAGGGAATGCTTTGTTTGCAACGGATCCCTCTGATATTTGGCCGTGATTATGATCATCACTCAGAGTTTTCACATTGGTATAGTACTGTATTTGTGCATATTTAGAAAGCCCTCTCATAGCAATGCTTGAGGCGGATTCTGGTTGTACTTTAATTTAAAAAAAAATACCCAAGTACTTAATAAGCGATGTATGCCGGTATGTATCGAGCTCTGATATGGGATATAGCACCTGATTCGGTATTAACTGCCAGATCAGCTGTGATACTTGGCATCGGAGCTTGATAAATCTGCCCCTTAGACCAGGGGTGCGCAAACTGGGGGGCACGCCCATCAGGGGGGGCTCAGCGGTTACAGAGGACTCGCGCTCTTCAGCGCGAGGCCTCTAACTCAGCGCTGCGCAATCTTTCCTACTCGCGCCCCCCCCTCCTTTTTCCCTCCCTGCTTGCGCCGCCCCTCCCCCCCGGCGTCAAATGACGTCGCAGGGTCACGTGATGTCACGTTGCCATGACAATGTGATGTCACATGGCCACGCGACGTCATTTGATGCCGCATTACATTCTCTTCGGCGACGCATCGCCATGGTAAGTGAAGTTGCAGAGGCCTCACGCGATCCCCCGGCATTAATTAAAATGCCTTGGGGGAAGAGCATGGGACCCCTGCAACTGCTGCGCCCCCCCTGAATAATCTTGCGCCCCCCAGTTTGTGCGCCGGTGCTCTAACTCGACAAAATTCAGCCGACTCGGACGAATTATCCCCATAGCAACGTGGCGTCTTTGGGGTCACGTGATACGACCCCAGCGGCGTCGTTTGATGCCGGATTAAAAGGTATGGGGGAAGGGAGGTGGGGAGAGCCGGCTGGGGGGCGCAGCACAGGAAGTCTGCGCACCTCTGCCTTAGATGACCATATTCACACTTTAGGAAGATTCAAATGCCATTTATGTGAATGGGGCTAAAATCTTCCTGAGCAAAGGGAAGACTGCATCAAAGCGTACGGTAAGGAGGAGGTGGGGTTTATGGGCAGTCAGTGTGTCTTACTGAGTCTATCAGAAAGATTCTTCTCCAAATGTTCCCAGGATGAGGTTTGGGCTGCTAAGGTTGCTTGGAGATTTTCGATCTGGCGAAGCAACGGCCTAGTGGCAGATGTTACACTTTGACTCAGCTCCTGGTTTCGGGTCTCGGCCTCCTGGAGTCTCTGCAATATTAAAAACACCACCTTTGGATTTCACTTTGTTTTTTGTAATGCAAGGGTCACATAATACAAGGGTCACCTATTCTGCATTCAGCCTGAAGTGGGAGACAGTTATTTAAACAATGGTAGTTCTTGCCTAAAAATGAAATCCCATATAGCAATTCCATGCAGATCTACCAACTCAAAACGTACCTGCTGTAATTCAGCAATTTCCTGGCGCAGGTAGTCCTCCTTCCTCGCTGCTTGCTGTTCTGCGCGTTGCAGTGCCAGTCTCAGATCGGCTACCTACAATTGTAACAAAGAAAACATTTCAGTTAAGAGACCACACGGCATAAATACGCTTACGGAAACTTCATATGCAAAAACTGCATGAAAATGCATTGGGGCATTACTGTATTAGTCCTGGAGAAATGTAGAATGTTTGCGGGCAAAAAAACCAGTAAAATATACATTACCACAATTTAAAAATGTATAAATCCAAAGTGGGGAGGAGGGGAGGGGTAGTTTTAGCCCACGTTTGTAGGTTGTGATACCTATTATTTATTTAATTATTTTTTTCTACACAGGATTAAAGCAGGGGGTCTCTGGAGCTGAACCCCATTCATTTCAACTCAGTGTCCCCTGCTTCAGGAATAATTGCCTCCGCAGAGGGTGCCGGTAGCCACTCCAGCTAAGCTAACTGGGGTTTAAAGCGCCCTCGTCACACGGGCCAATAGGAAGCCGAACCGGGTGACGTTACGGCTTCCTATTGGCCAACTGGGCGTGGTAGCTTTGAAACGCCCCCATAATGTGAACCCTGGTAGCCGAGCATAGCAGCTACCGGCACCAACTAAGGAGGTAAGCATCCCCGGAAGCAGGGGGTCCCTGGAGCTGAAATGAATAGGGTTCAGCTCCGGAGACCTCCTGCTTCAATCCTGGGTAAAAAAAAAAATGCTTGAATTGCTGCATTAAAAGGACCAACGGAAGAGCTCGTCATAGATGAAAATATGGTGTGCAGAGTTTGCAAAACCTCACTGTTTGTTTTCTTCCAACAACTGCACAAAGCATCCATTTGGTTTATAAAGCTCTGTACAAAAAGACATTGATCAAGAACTCTCATGTTAATCCCTTAAAAATAGAGATGGGCAAACTGTTCGCCGGAATTTGTATTCGCTGCAAATGTATCATTTTCCCCGCGTGTTTGAATATTCGCAAATTTATTAGTTCCAAAAAAGTCTCCACTAGATTTTTTTTTTTTTTTTTTAGATTTAAAAATACTAAATTGGAGAACAAGAAAATATTTCAAAACCATATTCGAGTATCGCAAAAATGCAAAAAGAAACCTGCAAACCAAATTTCAACACCTTCGCCCACGTCTGCTTAAAAGATCCGACATTAAAGAATGTGCGTTACTGTTTGTAACGACTGTTTGTAACACACTTGCCTGGATCCCCAGTGCCTCTTGCTGCTGCTGAGACTCCTCCTTGGCTTTCTCCAATGCAACACACAGCTCTCCTTTTGCTCTGATCTCACAACTTAATGCAACTTCCTGGG
This sequence comes from Ascaphus truei, assembly GCF_040206685.1. NCBI lineage: Eukaryota > Metazoa > Chordata > Amphibia > Anura > Ascaphidae > Ascaphus > Ascaphus truei. The sequence goes on from NC_134499.1 coordinate 23,785,829, forward strand.
CCTCACTGGCTTTTGTTGCATTTGCTTTGTGCAGTTCTGCAAGCTCTCTAAAAACAGTCGGCAGAAACACACCTTTTATTGTAGGCCGATATAAAAACAAGTGAGCAAAGCTACAAGGCAATAAAACCTACAATCTATGATCCAGATATTACAGGTCATTCAAACAGGGAGGGAAACCACACAACGTATGGATAAATCAAATGTCCCTGAAGACGCTTCCGAGCTCGGCAGAGGAAGAAAACCATAGTAACAAACCGTAGCGTCCGTAGGAACTAGATAATCCAGCACTGGATTAGAGATCAAACATAAAACGATTTAAAGCATAGCAAGTGTCATGCAAGAGTCCCAAGGTTTCGGTCCCCAGGGGAGACACTTCTTCAGGGGTATATGATCCAGTGCTAGTTTATATAGTTCTTGTGGACTCTAAAGTTCATTCCTATGATTCAGATATTAAGAATGGCTGTGACCTATAAAAAGGTGAAAATAAAAGATGCAATCCTCTCAGGTCTTGCTTACCTAAGAGAACAATTCACTTTATGAACATATTTGCCTCTCGGCTAGAAAAAGGTCACGGGTGACTTGGATTCTCACCAATACGAATTACACACATGCATTTTTAATTGACAAAACTGACAAAGGTAACATCATAGAGCTTTGCTTTATGGTTTATATAGTAACAAATGTTATATAATATATGTTTTACTCATAGAAAACGGCTTGTGGTGGATAAACATTCACATAACTGCTCTCGGCTCTCTCCTTACCTGTAGGCGCCATCAAGGGCAGACTGGAGACTGCGATTTTTTTCTTGAAGGTCGTCCAGGTCGACCTGATGTCGTCCAAGATCTTTGTCTTGCCTTTCGACCGCACTGCTGAGCTTCCTGATGCTGTCTCTGTGCTGTTTCTCAACCTCATCCTTATCATCAAATGCCTAAAAGGAAAAGCAGTTTAGTTATCCCACTTTCTCCCAAAGCATGCAACAATTGCACTGGAAACATTTAAAAGATTTGCTAGCAGATGCATGTAGAAGCACAAAATGAAATTTGAGACAAATTAATAATGGGTCATAGCGTAATGATCCAAAAAATAACAAAAATAAACAAGGTATAATTTTAATTTAAAACATCAGTGGATAAGAGATTTCAAGAGGCAGTCCATGCCATTTTTTTTAATACAGGATTGAAGCAGGGGGTCTCCGGAGCTGAACCCCATTCATTTCGGCTCCAGGGCCCCTCTGCTTCCAGAGGAACTTACCTCTGTAGTGGGTAACAGTAGGCACACCAGGGTTCACTATAAGGACGCGCCTACGCCCTGTGGGCCAATAGAAAGCTGTGACATCACCCGGTGGGGCTTCCTATTGTCCCATGTAACACGGAAGCTGAAAACTGCAGGAAATACCGGCACCCCCTTCGGAGTTAAGTATCTCTGGGAGCAGGAGGTCCCCTGAGCTGAAATGAATGTGGTTCAGCTCCGGAGACCCCCCGGCTTCAAACCTGTATTAAAAAATAAAGGGAAAAAAACCCAGCTTGGATTGCTCCTTTAAAACCGCTGCAAATTATGTTTGAGGGACCCATTTCCCACCCAAACCTTTCCAGCATTCATCAGCCCATCAATCTATAACATTTAGGCTGCAATTCCCTCAAAGGACTTGCAGAACTTAATAAGGCCGGTTGTGGAGACGCATATTTTACTTTTCAACCAAAAACGAATAATTTTAAACACTGAAATGTTTACATGGGTATATAATTTAGAGCAGCAACCTGGGGGGCACAAAACTTTCTGGGGGGGGCACGGCACTTACAGAGGCCCCACATTCTTCCCCAAAGCATTTTAATTGAATGCCGGGAAGCGCGCATGTGGCTTCTGTAACCAACTTACCTGGTCTCCGGCGGCTTCTGACGACACGTCGTCAAATGCCGCCACGGGGTCATATGACGTCGCATTGCCATGCCACATGACGTTATGGCATCAGAAAACGCCGGAGAACAGGTAGGTGGGGGGTGGTGCAAGACCAGGAAGGGGGGCGCTGACTTAAAAGTTTCCTGAAATCCCGATTTAGAGTATTCTCCACCGTAGCACAAAATAACATTACATGGAAAATCAGTGAAAAGAAAATTAGTGCTTAACGCTAGTAATATAGATAAACAGTGCCAAAAAAAACATTTAAAAGTTCACATGAAATAATTCAATATTCATTGACCATGAGCTGCCTGAAAAGTTGGCTGATTTCATTGGAAGCCAGAGAGTAAACTGGGCTGGAAAAACGACTCTTATGGCACTTGACAATGAGAATGTCACAAACTAAGCGTGTGAATTCAAACCCAACGTCAGCTGGCAATCTGGAAAATCTGCGTTGCTGTGGGATTGTTCTCCGTGGATCGTGGTGAAGTTACACGTGAAAGAAAGGGAATAGACACGAATGCTGCTCTAGTGTATTACCTCAAAATTGAAATTAAATACCATATGCGATGGACAATTAATGAGAGAAAAAAAAAAAAAATAATAATAATTATATATATATATATATATATATATATATATATATATATATATATATATATATATATATATATATATATATATATATATATATATATATATATTTGTGAAAACTGTACATAATACTGCGCTCCTCCCTATAGAAGTTTGCTGCAGGTAAAAAGATAGGCTTTAACATATAGAAAAACAAAAAGAACGATTCCTGCGCTCCTACCAATTAGGCTAAAATAAAATAATATTCTCATGAAAAAGGGTATTTAGTTAAACCCTTTGGCCAAAGTGTTTATAAGCCTGCATGCCACGTCAAGGCATACCGTTTAATGCAGGTACCTACACTATATATGTAATAGCTGTCCTATGGACAAGTGAAAAAAGTGAAAGGGGGTTAAATAAAGCATGAGCTTATGTGGGTAGTGCAATTAAAATCTGGCAAAAGCCAGTATCTCTATATACAGTATATCTATATATATATATATATATATATATATATATATATATCTATATATATATATATATATATATATATATATATATATATATATATATATATATATATATATATATATACAGTGTTCGACAAACCTATAAATTTGCTCGCCCCGGGCGAGTGGATTTAACATCGTGGCGAGCTCCTATTGGCCCAAGCAGCACACGTTTGGTACTAGGTGGCGAGTACATTTTTTTGTTCGGCGAGTAGATTTTTTGGTGATTTGTCGACCACTGTGTGTGTATATATATATATATATATATATATATATATATATATATATTGTTTTTTATATCATTATTTGTCTAGCCCCATAACAGTCGTTTTTCCAGCCCACAAGAAATCATTTGCATTCAAGATAAAAAATAACCAGTGAATCCGATGATACGTGGTCTAAGTGTCCAAGTCAAATCTAACATTTTATTACCGAAAGAATAAAAAAAAATATTGATATGCAGCTATATAAACTTTACTGTATTTAAGAGAACATTTAAAAACCGACCTGTTTTAAAAGCTGCAATTCTTCTTCAAGCTCTCGGATCTTTTTGGTCTGTTTGGTTATGATGTTTTCATGTTCCTTTTCCTTCACGCGTAACTTCTTGATAATGTTGGAGTTGTGTAATTGTTGTTTTGAAAGCTTCTCCCCTATAAAAACAGGACGGGTAGCATTGGTGGAGGATGAGGACCCTAGTCGCCCGATCCGTAAGATATCACTAATGCATTGCCAGATCTATTCCTTACCCAGTTCCAGAACCGTTACCAGAACTTTTATGCGCTGGGTGTAATATTTCCTACGTGATTGCATAGAAGGTGCTGGCTGCAAATGTTAAATCTTCCTCCTTTGTGCACAAAATACAATTGTTTATTTGTATCGAGTATTGAAAGCTGTCGTGAAGTCGTATAATCCAATGGAATTGCTTTTGCAATCCGAGTACTAACCTGTCACACCAAATCGTCACACCAAATCGCCCCGTGTGTTTAATATAACTCTCACACACGTCATCGCAATGCTCACGCTTTTCTTTTCACATTTGAAGGGAAAAGGTTTAACACAAACCAAATCAATAAAGAACCCAATAGACCTCCCTGTATCTAAACCAAACTATACATCTACTTCACCCCATAAGGGCCAAAAATAATACAAAACCAGGGGGGGGGGATTAGCACTCGAAAATTTAATTATTCTAATGTTATTCATTACAATATATATTTTAAATGGTTTTTTTTGAAGAACAAAATTGTGAATATGTATATTTAAGTGATTTAAGTGCTGGTTCCCTCATTGTCCTGTTTTGCAAGTCAATGAACATGCCCGATATACATACAGTATATGATAGATGTCACATACCTTCCTCCAGTAAGCCTTTAATTTGCTCATCCTTCTCTTTCATTATTTCAGCCGTTTCACTAGAGTTTAATCTTGTGGATAATTCATCTTTCATACACTTTACTTCCTAGGAATTAAAGAGGAAGGTCAAAAGTGAATCTATATTACACATTATAGGGCTCATAGTCCACTATTCATTCACAACAAATGAAGCCACGGGTTGCAGTATATTGCCAGAAATACCTGGGTAGCTCATGCGGCTTAAAGCTGCACAGACGAGGCCTCATTTCAGGCCGCAATAGTCAATACCTGCTTAAATTGACACATTCTGTGCATCTATCAAAATAACAGCAACATAGACTCGACTAGAGGGCCATCGTAAATCGTTAACATTAGATAGGACAATGTTATCCAAGTGAAAACGTGAACATTTACACAATAATAACATTACATATTTACACTATGTATAATGGTTAGAAAAGAAGCCAAGAAGGGAGGAATTTACAGTATGATGGGAACAACTAAAGTAACTCATTCTATAGGGAACACAATGGAATATGTTTATGCCCCAGGAACATCAGAAATATTATGCACCAAAATATCTGTACACTGTGTGGGAACAGAAGGGTATAAATATTCTGGTACAGTATCACTTATAGTATGCCAATTTATTCCATTGTGTTTTTTTACTCAGAAATTAATGCAAAGCAAGCTCATTTTTATTCTACAATTACAAAATCAAAAAGTATATAATGCCAGTGCCCAGACGAAGACAGCCACACTTTATTAACACACACACACACACACACACACACACACACACACACACACACACACACACACAGTGGAGCCTTAATTACCTTTTTTGCTGCGTCTCTCTCTTTGCATGCTACCTGGGCTCTTCTTTCAGCTTCTGCGATCCGATGTGTAAATTCTTCTCTCAGCGATGAAATACTGTTACTTTCCTCTTGCACTCTTATCATTTCACTGCAGCAACATAACCAAGAAATATGCCTTATTGCCTTTAGAACGTTGTATTGCTACATGCTTTCAGCTACAAAAGCACATCTGAACTCCTGTACCACTGTTATGATCTCTAGATTACACCACCCTTATTACATAAATGACATTTCTATAACACTTTGTAAGTTACATCACTGCTCAACTACTGGAGACAGAAAGACATCCCTGCATGGGAAGAACTATGGGCTCTGTATCAAAGGCAAAACGTTGCAGCAAAGATGCTTTTTTTGTCGCAATTTGCACGGATATACACGTGCCAGACTATGTCCATCTGTAAATCTTAGTTGACCCATTTTCGGGTATGTCTGCGTCGGGATGTGGGTTTTATGGAGCAAGTGAGAGGAGTTAGGGTGGGGTTACATGTGCATATCAGCACTGGTTTATGTACTAAACATTGTTTTTTTTCTGGGACCTTAAAGCCGGTGCAAGTCTTATTAGCGCAGAATACCAGCGCAGCGTGCAACAAATTCTACAACATTAGAAATACCCTTTATAACGAGGTCGGGTTTCAGGCAGAAAATAATGCCATTGTTTTTAGGCAGCTGCGTCAGCGCACACCTACCTCCCGATACAGAGCCCTGTGTCTTCTGCAATCTAGACCAGTAGTGCTCAACTCCAGTCCTCAAGATCTCCCCAACAGGTCAGGTTTTAAAGATATCCAAGATTCAACACAGGTGGCTCAATCAGTGGTTTAGTCGAAGACTGCATCACCTGTGCTGAAGCATGGATAGCTTCAAGACCTGACCTGTTTTGGGGTCTTAAGCCTCCCTGATGTAGATGATAAAAAAAGGAAGTGTACGGCGGGATAGAAAGGTTACATGTGAATACTTACTCTTTCATGTTGTCACAGGCTTCCTCTAGGTTTGCTTTTTCTTTGCTTACTGACAATAGCTGGTTTTCCCTTTTTTCCAACCGGTTTGTAAGTTCATCAATTATCTTTAAACAATAGAAAACAGTCATAGGCTGGCACTGATTATTATTTGATGGCTATGGTTAAGTGATGTTCACTTATCTTTAAACCAAAAAACAGTGCATTTGTATATACACATACATATCTGAATACACACAGTTTAAAAGTTTAGAGAGCGCTCAGCGCGCCATGTCCCCGCAGCAGCACCACAGGAGTGGGGAAGAGTGGCCCACACACTTCCCCCCCCCCCCTACTAATCACGCAGTGTGTGTGTGTGTGTGAGAGTGTGAGAGAGAGATGCACAGATACAGTGTCTACCCTGTAGAAAGGTGGATTCCTGTTGTCCATTTGGCAGAGATATACATTAGAAGCAGAGTGAATTTTCTATAAAGCAAGGAATTATTACTGCAGCCTCCTTGCTGTTATTTCCCTCCCCCCTCCCCAGTTTACCTTCTGCATATCTTCAGCCGTGTAATAAACCTTTGGCTCAGCCACCTGAAACTCCAGTGACACTTCCTGATTGAGATCTTCTGCTTCATGCACCTGAATAGCATCCGGCTGCTCGGAGTTCACAGGGGTTGCACTCCTTCCGCTTTCTTCCATTTCTATTTCTTCAGAGGAGTGCACAACTAGCGTTTCATTCAGCTCTTGGTCAGATTTACTTTCTACAGCGTCGGTTCCATCAGCCTTTGGAGAGGACCTGCCGACGCCGGTGGATACCAAAGTACATCCTCTCCCTGATTGCTCATCATCAGAATTGATTTCACTTACACTGCGGCTGTCCAGGGACTGTACGCTGAAAGAGTCTATCCTTTCAAATGCATCGGAGGAAGAGCAGCTCTCGGTGAGCTTTGGAAACTCATCTAAGCGGTTGTATTCTGCACAGGCGGAGGGAGACAGAAGCTGAAAGGAAGTCTGCATTAAATGGAGGCTTGCTTTGGAATCGGAGACTTCTTGCCTTGAGCTGCCCGAGCTTTCGCTTATCACACTTTCATGGTCCAACACCTCAATATCACTGGTTGTGGAGGTCCCGGAGGAGAAAGTACTTATAGGTGGTGATGGGGTGTTGCTCTGCCGATCTTCATGCTTTTCATCTTTAGCATCTAGTGAATTGTCCTTATTTTCAGGCATAACCGTTGGAGAAGGGCTGCTGGATTCTCCTTCAGGCCTGGGTTCCAGAACCACATGATCTTTCAGGTCTTCAGAACTTCCATCAGAATCTTGACTAGCCTTTTCAATGTCACATTTTTCCTCCTCAGTAACCTCTATATTTTCTAACACTAGTTGCTCTGCAGGTATACCAGGTGTTTCCAAATCTTGTGTTGGACTTGCACATTGTTCTGTCTTTTGTAGCTTGGTCTCTGGTTCATTTTCCGGCTTGGCTGTGTGTATGGATTGTGGTGAAACACTTTTTACTTCTTCTTTGGGTCTTTGTGATTTGGTTGGAGGCCTGGATACCACAGAAAGCTCTGTGACAGGATTCACCTCCGCAGAAGAGAGAAAGGCACCGAAGAAATTCTCAGATTCATCCACTACTGTTCTTCTTACAGGCGAGGTGATCGCAGTTGGGGATAGCACCACCTGCGTTTCAGATTCTTCCGAATTCCCCCCCCAGTTTGAATTTTCCCAGCTCCCTTTAATAGGTGGACCGCTGCCTAAAAAACAAAGAAAATAAGAGTGACCATTTGACAGAATGCATATACTATGTCAAATCTTCCAATTTCAGTAGCACTTGTGCAATAATAAATTTAGATAATTACCACGGTAACAAAAATGAGTGCAACCTTATCTAAAACTCTTCTATATAATTAACATTTTCTTGGATAGTTTAAGACCACATTGTTCAAATAATTAAGGCTAAAATAATATGTAACATTTATTTCTACATATCACAGAAAATGTACAGCCTACAATATACTTTTACTACATAACCTGGCTTGTCAGATAAAGTGAGCACTGCGACTTTCATGCAACTCTAACTTATGAATACGCATCGGCCATGCAGGGTACTGTTCTCGCTCTGGCATGAACTGCCAGTGACTTGAAATATACAGTTACCACAAGATAAAGCGCAATACCCCACATTGCACGCTGAGGATTCCTGGCAAATGCCGGAACCAGAGTGTATGCTAGGGGAGCGGCTATCACCGCACTCGCAAAGCAGGATAGTTTGTACTGTTGCCGATTGCACTAATGACTGGCAGGTCAGTCCGCACCGCAGCATAGGCGCCAGGTTCACATTTTTAGGCGCCGAGGATTTTCGCTCCCTGCGGCTCAAGTTAAGCAATAAAACTCAGATGGCTGCATTTGAAAACAACACATATCATGTTCAATATCCACATATCAATGCACAAGCAGTAATGTAACATGTTAACACGAACACACAAACCAATATTGCTGGCGACTCCGGCAAAGAAAAGAGCGGAAGCACAATTCAATTAAAACGTGGACGATGAGAGCTGGTAGTTATTAAAGAAAATAACGTGCTTTTCACTTGATTGCTATTTAATTACTGATCATGGTTTTTGCAATTTAGTAACTATAGTCTTAAATAGGTGGTTTTAAACATTGTAATATTTCCATTACTAATTGCCTATAGTAGCAGTGGCCTTTGTTACATATATATGTACACTAGCTGATATACCTGGCGTTGCCCGGGATGTAAACACATAATGGGTAGTATTATTTATAAATCGTGGAACAATAGGTGACTATTTGTTGTAAAGGTTGGATAATAATGTTGAAAAGAAAGATGGAATAAAATGTAATACGATGTTGTTGTTTAAAAATGGTTTATTGTAAAGACACCACAGTACAATGTATATTTTGGTGACATAAGAGATGTAAAAATATGATGACTGTGTCTTGCCATGGTGTGAGGCGGCGGGTGGCGCGTGGGTTGTGAGTGCTGTCTGTGAGTGCGGGTCCTGCTAGGGTGTGAGGCGGCGGGTGGCGCATGCGTTGTGAGTGCTGTCTGTGAGTGGGGGTCCTGCTAGGGTGTGAGGCGGCGGGAGGCGCGTGGGTTGTGAGTGCTGTCTGTGAGTGGGGGTCCTGCTAGGGTGTGAGGCGGCGGGTCAGTGATGTCGGTGCGTATTGGGCGGGAGGCAGCAGGTGTGTGAGTGGCGACAGGTGTGTGTTGAGTGCGTGCGGCAGCTGTGAGGCAGAGGCGGCCGGGTGAAAGGCAGAGGGGGGTGGAGGTGGAGGAGGGGGTGGAGGGGGGGGGAGTGGAGGGGGGGGAAGTGGAGGGGGGGGGAGTGGAGGGGGGGAGGGAGTGGAAGGGGGGAGGGAGTGGAGGGGGGGAGGGAGTGGAGGGGGGGAGGGAGTGGAGGGGGGGAGAGGGAATGGAGGGGGGGTGAAGGTGGAGGTGGGGGGAAGGGAGTGGAAGGGGGGGAAGGGAGTGGAAGGGGGAATATGTATTGTCATAATTTATGTATCCGCTTGCCCCCCCCCCCCGTCCGGGCGTCCGTTCCCCCGCTGGCCGCCCTCCCTGCTTGTTCTCCGATGGCTCGGGCCTCTCCCCCCCCCCCCGATGGCTCGGCCGCTTCCCCCCCCCGCCGGCCGCTTGCTCCCCCGATGGGTCGTCCGGCCAATGGAGGTGCATGCAGGCGGCGGCAGGAAGCGCCATGTGTGGTCCTGGCCTGAGGCGCGATGCAATGGTGCGCTCCCCCGGCCGGCTGCTCCGCCGCTTGTTCCTGGGCGGTTGAGGCGGGACGCGCAGGGGTGTTCTGCGGCAGGGGTTTAAGGTGTGAGGCAGGAGGGTTGTGAGGCGCAGGGTGTAAGGTGTGAGGCGCAGGGTGTAAGGGTGAGGCGACACGCCTGCGGGAGGGGTGTGAGGCGCAGGGTGTATTGTCTTACCTGGGCTGCTGCACATCGTGTGGTAGGCCATCTTGGAGAGGAGCACGCGGTGTGAGGGTGAGTGGTGTGTGTGAGGGTGAGTGAGTGAGTGTGTGTGACCACACCGGCCAATGAGAGGTGGGGTCGGGCGGGCCAAGGGAGCCATCTCATTGGCCTGAGGCGGAGTGACGGGCCAAAGGTCCAATGCGATTGCCCCTAGACCCAGGGAGACACAGGACAGACAGACGTGACATACATACAACGGTTTGAGATTATATATATATATATATAGATAGATAGATAGATAGAGATAGATAAATGTAATTCTTTGACATTTTTGTAGGTGGATTTGCTTGCCTTCTTTAATGACATCAGCATTTTACTAACAAGATTTAAAGCCGCTACTAATAATAAAGCAGGAAGGCACTAAGGAATTGTGAGTGCATGAAAAATCTAAAGTATAAGTTAATGAATAAAAAAAGTGTAAATATTTGCTTTCTTCCAATGCTCCTATCCCCGCCCTGTATTTAAATGTCGGCATGCGATATAAAGAGCTACGTTCATGGGTGGCACTGCATAGAGAATAAATAATAATGACATCATCCAGCTAATCACAGCCATAAACATACTCTCCTACTTAACCCTCAGGGCGGGCGAAAGAGATATACAGGCACATGCATAGCTAGTGACACATATACAGGGACACAGGACGAGCGACACATATACAGGGACACAGGACGAGCGACACATATACAGGGACACAGGACGAGCGACACATATACAGGGACACAGGACGAGCGACACATATACAGGGACACAGGACGAGCGACACATATACAGGGACACAGGACGAGCGACACATATACAGGGACACAGGACGAGCGACACATATACAGGACACGCAGGATGAGCGACATATACAGGACACGCAGGATGAGCGACGGCGATATACAGGGACACGCAGGGCTGGTTACGGCGATATACAGAGACACGCAGGACTGAGGCAGCGATATACAGAGACTCGCAGGGCTGGTGACAGCGATATACAGACACACGCAGGGCTGGTGACAGCTATATACAGGGACACGCAGGGCTGGTGACAGCTATATACATGGACACGCAGGGCTGGTGACGGCGATATACATGGACACGCAGGACTGAGGCAGCGATATACAGAGACACGCAGGGCTAGTGACGGCGATATACAGGGACACGCAGGGCTGGTGACGGCGATATACAGAGACACGCAGGGCTAGTGACGGCAATATACAAGGACACGCAGGGCTGGTGACGGCGATATACAGGGACACGCAGGACTGAGGCAGCGATATACAGAGACACGCAGGGCTAGTGACGGCGATATACAGGGACACGCAGGGCTGGTGACGGCGATATACAGAGACACGCAGGGCTAGTGACGGCAATATACAAGGACACGCAGGGCTGGTGACGGCGATATACAGGGACACGCAGGGCTGGTGACGGCGATATACAGGGTCACGCAGGGCTGGTGACAGCTATATACAGGGACACGCAGGGCTGGTGACAGCTATATACATGGACACGCAGGGCTGGTGACAGCGATATACAGGGACACGCAGGGCTGGTGACGGCGATATACAGGGACACGCAGGACTGAGGCAGCGATATACAGAGACACGCAGGGCTAGTGACGGCGATATACAGGGACACGCAGGGCTGGTGACGGCGATATACAGAGACACGCAGGGCTAGTGACGGCAATATACAAGGACACGCAGGGCTGGTGACGGCGATATACAGGGACACGCAGGGCTGGTGACGTCGATATACAGGGACACGCAGGGCTGGTGACGGCGATATACAGGGACACGCAGGGCTGGTGACGGCGATAAACAGAGACACGCAGGGCTGGTGACGGTGATATACAGAGACACGCAGGGCTGGTGACAGTGATATACAGAGACACGCAGGGCTAGTGACGGCGATATACAGAGACACGCAGGGCTGGTGACGGCGATATACAGGGACACGCAGGGCTGAGGCAGCGATATACAGGGACACGCAGGGCTGAGGCAGCGATATACAGGGACACGCAGGGCTGAGGCAGCGATATACAGAGACACGCAGGGCTGAGGCAGTGATATACAGAGACACGCAGGGCTGAGGCAGTGATATACAGGGACACGCAGGGCTGAGGCAGTGATATACAGAGACACGCAGGGCTGAGGCAGTGATATACAGAGACACGCAGGGCTGAGGCAGTGATATACAGAGACACGCAGGACTGGTGACGGCGATATACAGAGACACGCAGGGCTGGTGACGGCGATATACAGAGACACGCAGGGCTGAGGCAGTGATATACAGAGACACGCAGGGCTGAGGCAGTGATATACAGGGACACGCAGGGCTGGTGACAGCGATATACAGAGACACGCAGGACTGAGGCAGTGATATACAGAGACACGCAGGGCTGAGGCAGTGATATACAGGGACACGCAGGGCTGAGGCAGTGATATACAGAGACACGCAGGACTGAGGCAGTGATATACAGAGACACGCAGGACTGAGGCAGTGATATACAGAGACACGCAGGGCTGAGGCAGTGATATACAGGGACACGCAGGGCTGAGGCAGTGATATACAGACACACGCAGGGCTGAGGCAGTGATATACAGACACACGCAGGGCTGAGGCAGCGATATACAGAGACACGCAGGGCTGAGGCAGCGATATACAGAGACACGCAGGGCTGAGGCAGTGATATACAGGGACACGCAGGGCTGAGGCAGTGATATACAGAGACACGCAGGGCTGAGGCAGCGATATACAGAGACACGCAGGGCTGAGGCAGTGATATACAGAGACACGCAGGGCTGAGGCAGCGATATACAGAGACACGCAGGGCTGGTGACAGCGATATACAGAGACACGCAGGACTGAGGCAGTGATATACAGGGACACGCAGGGCTGAGGCAGTGATATACAGAGACACGCAGGGCTGAGGCAGCGATATACAGAGACACGCAGGGCTGAGGCAGCGATATACAGAGACACGCAGGGCTGAGGCAGTGATATACAGAGACACGCAGGGCTGAGGCAGCGATATACAGAGACACGCAGGGCTGAGGCAGTGATATACAGAGACACGCAGGGCTGAGGCAGTGATATACAGAGACACGCAGGGCTGAGGCAGTGATATACAGAGACATGCAGGGCTGAGGCAGTGATATACAGAGACACGCAGGGCTGAGGCAGTGATATACAGGGACACGCAGGGCTGAGGCAGTGATATACAGGGACACGCAGGGCTGAGGCAGTGATATACAGGGACACGCAGGGCTGAGGCAGTGATATACAGAGACACGCAGGGCTGAGGCAGTGATATACAGAGACACGCAGGGCTGAGGCAGTGATATACAGGGACACGCAGGGCTGAGGCAGTGATATACAGAGACACGCAGGGCTGAGGCAGTGATATACAGAGACACGCAGGGCTGAGGCAGTGATATACAGGGACACGCAGGGCTGAGGCAGTGATATACAGAGACACGCAGGGCTGAGGCAGTGATATACAGGGACACGCAGGGCTGAGGCAGTGATATACAGGGACACGCAGGGCTGAGGCAGTGATATACAGAGACACGCAGGGCTGAGGCAGTGATATACAGAGACACGCAGGGCTGAGGCAGTGATATACAGAGACACGCAGGGCTGAGGCAGTGATATACAGGGACACGCAGGGCTGAGGCAGTGATATACAGAGACACGCAGGGCTGGTGACAGCGATATACAGAGACACGCAGGGCTGGTGACAGCGATATACAGAGACACGCAGGGCTGGTGACAGCGATATACAGAGACACGCAGGACTGAGGCAGCGATATACAGAGACACGCAGGACTGAGGCAGCGATATACAGAGAGTGCCTCAATTTAGTTCCTTTACATATGTAGAACACGCCCACGGTAATTGAAGCAGATTGCACAAGGTGCTAATGACAGCGGCCTACTGGGCGAGCAACCCAGGCCCACTGGGGGATACTGGGCGAGAGACAGAGAGCTATACTCAGAAAGACACGCGACTGTTCCCCAGACCCGCACGGTCACGCAGCAGGCGAGGGCCTACTCCTCACGTACCCGCCTCAGACGGGAGGATGATGGCGCCGGCCCAGGCCGCCTCGTCCTCCTGGATGTCCAGCACCCTGTCGATGGATTTCTGCGCCTGAGACAGCGCCTGCTTGGCGAAGCTGGAGAGATGCGAAGCGTTAAACCAGCTCATTCTGCCGACTCGCACACTCCCTCTCCCCCGGGGCCCAGGCGGCGGGCACACCGGCGGGATCCCGGGCTCCGGGCACCGCGTCTCCTCAGCGCTTCCCCGACACGTCGCAGTAAACAAACCCCGCTGTGACATCATCTCCCCGCGACCGCTGCAGTCACAAGGGGCGGGGCGGCCACGTGTCCAGTGGGCTGAGCTGCACCGTGTAGTGTACAGTATATATTATATTAATGTATGTATTACATTTATACCCACTATTATAATGTAATTGTTTATTTAGAGTTATCTACGTTTTAGTCCCCATAGAGACCTTTCTAATTCTAAATATATGTTTAAATTGGGTGGGGTGTGTTACTGTAATCTAATTTTTGATGCATTGAAAATCTTACGAAAAATTATATGTCAGCATTATGCAAGGATTAATAAACCGCTGTCCTATATACATTTTCATTATTTAAAGTTACTAGGGAGTTTGTGTGAAATACTGTACCTAGATATTTAAGCAACTTCTATGAAATTAGCTGGGGCAGAAAGTCCTAAGGGCCACATCTAGGCACTTTGGTCCACAGGCCACCAGTTAAAAGCCCTGATCGAGGGGGTACATCAGAAAATAAAATTCACAACATGTTCCCAAGACCAATTAGTGAGAATATTTTTTCCTGCATGCACTGTGGGCTGTATCTTTCCTTTAGTCACTTGCGTTTGTGCGAGTGTATGTTTTCTGTAGCTAATGTTCTGAAGTAAATGTCCAACTTTTAGCCTGGTGTTGGGTCTTATGGGGTGTACAACAAAATGATAGTGACAACTCAAATACTGTACAGGTATCATCGGGAATACGTAATCTTGCTCCATATATTTGGTCCAGCTCTTGTTCAAGGAGAAACCAACACCCCTAAAACCTATATTTATTTGGTGAGGAGGAAAACTGCACCGGTCATATGTACAACTTTTGATCCATCATAATATTGTGCTGACTCCCCTTCCCCCAACTCCGATAACCACTTCTAAAATGGCTTATGCTGTAAAGTGTCACATAAATTGAAGTAAAAGAACCTTAATACACAAGACGGTAAAAATAATTACGTCATATACACGGGATTGGGAGAAATGCTTCAGTTGGCAACAATCTGTCAATAATAATAAATACTGTACCTAGATCACACCTCTGGTAATGAAAATAAAGCACTGCCCTAACCACCTTGCTGCCAGTGACATTAAGCCAGGGGTTTTCAACACTAGTCCCCAACAGATCTGGTTTTCAGGATATCCCTGCTTCAGCCAAGTCTTCGACTGAGCCACTGACTTAGTCACCTGTGCTGAATCAGGGCTATTCTTCACCTGACCTGGTTGAGGCCCGTTGAAGGTGGGAGTTGGCCACCCATGGATTAATCAATGTGTTGCCAACGCCCCCAGCAGCTAAGGAGTTAATGTTGAGCTTTCCATTACTGATTTATCTCGGTTCATTCTTAATACCCCTAGAATTAGTCCGGAAACGTGTAATCAATGCACTGAGAATTTTATTATGACAAATGACATTGTTTACAGCTCAGTTTGACACAACCATTACCTTTTTTGTAATGCTTGTCATAAGAAACAAAAGTTACATAAAAGACACACACATGGACTTTATACATGGTTACAGCTATTTAACTGTTCATAGACTCAGAAGACTGTACATCTTGGATGCTTCTAAAAGTGTATTTAAAATGCTCAGTGTCTTTTAAAAAGAGACTTCCTTTTCATAAATAGGTGCTTCATTAGAATCTGTGACAGGAGCATTCGCAATCACCATAAAACTTGGTGGTGCAGCAGATAATGAGGTCACATCCTCTCTCGGCAATAGACGTACGCACTGTTTTATACTTATATTCACATCTTTCTTTCATGCTTCTGTACATTTATACTAGGATTCACTATGCTTTCTTTTTTTACACTTTCAAAAATACTAGGACTACAAGTGTCAAGGGTATTACCCTCAATCCCAGCCACATAGTGTTTAAGTTGCAAGTAAACAAATCACTCCTAACTAAGCAGTAAAATGTAGTTTGAAGAGCACGGTCTGAGGTGTCGTGATGTCGGCCACTGCAAGCTCTTGTCCGTCCACGAGACCAAGCTCTGATAAAGGGAAAAGAGACAGATATTTAGGTAGAGGCATTATACAGAAGATAGTTGAGTTGCTGCCAGAAGGCTTACAAACTGTAAAACAATGCACTGCAGAATTAGGCCGATTTAAAACGTTTGAAAAAAAATAGAACTTTGTCCCATTGACCCATGTCTGTTTATATTAGTTTATTCATACGCGCACATTTATTAATGTCCCTAAGACTTGAACAGCTATCCTTCAGTGCTCAAGGTGCCTCGACAGGTTACATGAAACAATATATAAAAACATTGAAAAGAAGTATTGCACCTTTCAGGGTCTTGCATAGATTAGGTCTTGTCCGTTCTTCTATGGAAGTTACAGTCTGCAAAACGAAGATGGAGTATACAACCAATTTCCACTTTGTGACATCACACACACAACAAAAAAAAGAGACTAAATATGCAGGCACTATCAATAGCCATTTCCATGTAATGTCTCAAAGACTAAAAATCCTCGTAGGCCCAAATTGTTGGTAATCTCAAACTGTACTTTATGTAGGTAAACTACCTAGATTTTCCAGTATCAGTAAAAAGAGTGTAGTCTGATTATTTGTGTGTGATATATTTTACAGTGGAATGTGCATTATAGCACCCCACTGAGGCGAACAAGTTTTTTTTTTTTGTATGCACCCTCATCGAGACAATGTTATAAACTGGTTTTCTTGCATATTTTTGTACGCGTAAATGCAGTTTAAAATAAACTGGAGGTGTTGAGTTTTTTGTTTTATTACAAAATCAGAACTCAATACACAAAAGAGGCTGGCTCATAGAGCCGTGCTTACCTGTAAATAAAGAGTTTTATTTTTCCCATCCAATGTGGCAGTTATGGCAGGAGATTTCATCTGTCTGTTTTAAGAAATGAAAGCAAAGATATAAATGGAAGGAAGAAAATGGTTGAAATAATATGAATATGCTCTAAACCAAAAAAAAAAAAAAAAAAATTGGTGCCTTATTGCTACACGTGCTCAAAACAAAAGCAGCTTGGAATTGAAGAAATTGCCACTTACAATGACGTATCATTTGTCAAGTAATCCAATACCTCCTGCAGTTTAGCCGAGGACGAAAACTGTATATTTTGGGGAAGTTGGCTACAAGCGGAACAATTATCCTACAAACAGAATAAAAAGAAATGAATAAATCAGTGTTCTGTTACTTGGCTAATGTAGAAATTGTTTCTGCCACAAACAATGTAAAATTAGTCACTTGGTAACTTCAAAGCAAGGTTTCCTTTCAGTCCCTTAATGATACTGTTCACAGTACGTTTTCAAAACAGGTTGGCGGTAGTTGAATATTAACCAACGCAACAACCTGCATTAATTGCTCCGGTAAAGCGCAGAGTATCAGGACGTAGAGGTTTGCACAGCTGTATGTAAAAGGTCTTGCAGTTGTGGTTCCTGATTATTTTTTGTTTCATACACACCTTTCTTTCAGCTTCAAAGGTATACGTGTACAGCCCGTCTACATCATTAAATACCAAGTAATTGTTAAGTGGTATGTAAGCACTAGAGAGGGGGAAAGAAAAAAAAAAAAGACAAAAAAAGATTAACTTTAATACAAAGATAATCAAATAGACGTAAAAGAATGTTTCTGCATATTTGATTACCTTGTGGCTATTTTAAACACTTCAGTGGCACAGGCAGCTATAAAAAACACAAAAACAAGAACACATTTTTGGAGGTTTAACATGCAGTATTTGGGTATTTCTTAAGTGCAGGGGTCAGCATGAAGACTTAAAGGGGTTATGCTGTACCCTCCAACGCTGCAGTCTGTATCCTCTGAAGCTGCAGTTCGGGACAGTTTGAAGTCAATGGGTATTTTTAGCCATAAACAGCCCAGACAGCCACTTCACTGGGGGATTCACCAAGCTCCGATACAGGATTTCGGAGGTAGATCCACTTAACTGCACTACAAGTCAGTAGCATTTAACGCTAGATTGAGCTCCGATAGCCCTCATCGGAGCTTGGTGAACCCAGGCGTAAAGGCCTTATTCAATATAGTACAAACCGTCCAATCGCATTCTGACCATATTGCTTAAGACCTTATGACAGCTGTAGATCATACTTCCAAGCCCTATTGGTTTACCTGCAATGACTGCATTGGTAGAAGCTACAGCTGGAATTATTCTCTTTACGACACCTGTAACAGAAGAAAAAAATATTACATTTAAAAAAAAAAAAATCTACATTTCTTCAACAAGGAAACACTATTTCTATTTAGTTATATCTGTACTGGTTCAGATCCAGCAGTACTCCTGCAAGGATACAGAACAGTGAAACAGGTTAAAAACAGAAAATGTGTTTACAGCCTCCGGCTTCACGCTGAAACGGACTTCCTGCGCTACAAGTCAAAATTCACCAACTGTTTAGGCAACATTATCATCAATAACAATTGTCCAAAGTGTAGCCTTATGGTTAAGGCCCAAAACATATTTATTCAAAGGTGTAATTGATTACACCATAGGGCTGAAGGAGTGGCTCAGTAAGTACAGACACTGACTCTGAAAACAATGACAGAGTGAATCAGGGGAGTATGATTCGATTCCCAGTATTGGCTCCTTGTGACCTTGAGCAAGTCACTTCATCTTCGTGCCCCAATATAATAGATTGTAAGCTCATGTGGGCAGGGACGTCCCTGCATAAACCCTATGTACAATGCTGTGTACTGTGTACTATATTATAATTGTGAAGCGCTTTGAGTCCCATTGGGAGAAAAGCACTACCGTATATAAAATGAAGTTATTATTACACTGCACTGAGGATGTGCTTTGCCACGGCTTACGTTTGCGCGATCTTACCCTGAGTAAGTCTGTATGTAACACCTCGGATGTTGAACTGCGATGCTCGCTCCAGTGAGTTCTTAAATATCCACTGGATGTGTTCGGGGTCATCGCCATCTAACTGTATGCCCTCTGCAGGAAAACACAAGGTGATTCAAGCTGAATCTCGCATGTAACTGAGGCAAGGCGTACACACAGAAGGGCACAACCTATAACTGCCTTGTATTCACTAACCTTTATATATGTTTAAAATGTACAAAACTAGGTCTAGCTCTGCCTTGATGACACCTGATTCATTTCTTTATTTATTCTCCCCTGAAAGGAATCACACACACTAAATGGGTTGATACATTTTCTTTTAGAAGTTTGATTGAGCCAATATGGTGACTGCATTACCCATCTCACACCAAATCTTATCCAACCAAATTCAATGTGAAACGGAATGTATATTTCATGCTTTAACCATCACGTGTCGAATGGAAATATCACTGTGTCTGGTGGGTGAGAGATGCTTAATATTTTCTTTTTAAACAGCCCTGACTGTAAAACAGAGTAACGCATCACAATCTAAACACGACTGTTGCGATGTTTTGGGTTTGGATTGGGAAAATGTTTTGGATGCCAAAGAGATCATTGTGAATAGAACATTTGTGACCCCCCTCCCCCCAAAAAAAATTATTGTAAAATATCTCCTAAATATCTATTGCTGTCTTCACGAATGTGGTTTATGCATTATCTTCATAATCTTTACAAACAATTTAAGGATTCACATTTTATTACCAACAGAAGCGGGATTTAGCAGCTCTGTCAAAACATTAAAAATTACCTCCAAAGGGCTGTTCTTTGGGCCATTGTAATATTCTGACGTACTCAATACAGTGTTCCGGTAATCTGGGCATAGATGCAATTGTACACATGGGAAAATTAATCTGCAAAAAATAAAGTAAAACACATATATTCTTCCATTTCTGCATTGCATCACCCTTTTAATGGCTGCATGGTGATCGTTTCACAGTTCATAAACTCCTTATGATTGTTATATGTAAAATAGTCTATGCAACTGAAATCTCTTGGCTATAATCACAGAGCCACAAAACAAATGGTGTAGTAAATAAAAAGCCAGTGTCATTTACCCAAATAAGAGAGAGTCGTCCATACATGTGCAGCAGTTGGCATCATTGCCTCCCCATTGTAATGGATGCCTTCTAACCAACATGTCTAACATAACCAACAAAGCTGGGGCCTTCTTCATGAAGCTCCAGAGCTGAAAACTGCCATTCAAGCTTCATGAGTATACAAAATGTAAAACCCTGTGCTCAGTGAAGTTCAATAAAAATAATACAGGCTGGGACTTTTACTGTAGGGAGATGGAGCATGGAGTTAATAAAATCACAAGATGTCAGCAACTTTAGAATAGAGACAGACAATATTGGTCTGAAGCAGAATAACCAAAATACAGACTGGTTGCTAAAGAGACTGATCTATCCTGGCTAGTATAGTGACAAACAGTATACAGTACACAGAACAAGTCAAGCACACCAAAAGGTGCAACATAATGGCTTAATCTAAAAAAGTAATGCCTGTCATTACCAAGATTGAAGCAGGGGGTCTCCCGAGCTGAACCCCATTAATTTCAGCTCCGGGGACCCACCGCTCCTGGTGATACTAACCTCTGTACTAGGTGCCGGTAGCCGCTCAGGTTGAGCTAGTTGGGCTTTAAAGTTTAAAGATCCCGCGTCACGTGAGCCAATAAGAAGCTGCACCTGATGTCATGGCTTCCTATTGGCCCACAAGGCACGGGAGCTTTGAAACTCCGCCATTAGTGGATCCATTGCAGCCAAGCAAAACGGCTACCGGCATCTACTATAGAGGCATCTCCGGAAGTAGGGGGTCCCCCTCCTGTTTCAACCCCGAGTAACAAAAGAAAAGGGAGCTTGGATTAACGCTTTAATGACTTAAATTGCAAGCAAA
Source organism: Ascaphus truei (assembly GCF_040206685.1). Taxonomy (NCBI): domain Eukaryota; kingdom Metazoa; phylum Chordata; class Amphibia; order Anura; family Ascaphidae; genus Ascaphus; species Ascaphus truei. The sequence continues at coordinate 23,807,058 of NC_134499.1, forward strand.
TTTGTCCAACTTTTCGGTGCAACACACAACTTTCATGACGTATCTCCCTACACAGCATAAACACCAATATTAAATCACAAGACTAATGGAACCTAATTAAATAAATGACTTCGGTTTCCAGCTTAAGAATGCGACGCTGGCAGTGAAGACAGCCAAAAGAGATGCAGTGCAGTATACAGCTTTAAAGATTTAGTTTTAAAACGGTGTGCAAACCAGCCAAAATATTCCTTTTTAATGGGGGTGGGTGGGTGGGGGGGACGGACGTATCAAGGCAAATTTGGAGAAAAATGCACGCAGATTGCGTCATTTTCATCTTGCGTCTCTTTGGGCCAATGTATCAGTCTCTGCGCCGTGCACGTCACCTTGCGACTTGGGGAAGTGACAAGACGGAGCATTTATATGATGCACACATTATGAGTGAAATAAATGCGCCAGGTCTGAGGTGACGCAAAAAATTTTGGCCAGAAAAGTTTGCGTCAGATGTAGGAAACAGTTTCTTACATTCGGCGCAAACGCAAGCAGAAAATGGAGCAATGCGTCAAAACAAACTTCTATATGCACCTCGCTTTACGTTGATACATCTGTGCCAGGTCACGGGACCCTTTACATACTGCCACACGCTAAAAAAGGGAGGAACTTCTGAGCAGTGTGAACATTTAGTAAAAAACATGACATTTAAGAGAAAACCGCAAAATAATTATCATAGCGAATTTGGATCGAGGGCTGAAGGAGCGAGTAAAGACCCATTCATACAAGAGCACCTCAGTGCACAGACACTGATTCTGATAACAATGACCGAGTTTGAATCAGGGGAACCTGGGCTCCTTGTGACCTTGGGCAAGTCACTGTATCTCCCCGTATCTCAGGTACCAAAAACATAGATTGTAAGCTCATCAGGGCAGGGACTGTGTCTGTAACAATCCTACGTGCTGCCTACCTCGCGCTATACTGTAATTGTGACGCGCTTTCAGTCCCATTGAGGGAAAAACGCTATAGGAAAAAGTCATTATTATTACATTCACACACACACCTATTAACGTTAGTTACAATAATACAAGACAAATACAAACAGGACCATGCTCTGCTGTGGGCACCATTCCAAGTACATCACACTGGAATAAAACGAGAGAGAAACAAGCTGCGCCGTTACCTGTGGTGGGTACAGTTCAAGGGTGCATTCCACACAAGCGCTCATTCCTGGTAGGATAACCCGCGCGTTCCCCTTAAAACCCTCTGTCCCTCCATCAATGAGAGGGATAACGGAACTTTGCTGTAGCACGCCATCCTCATAGTTCAGAAGGGACACCTAGAAAAACAATGTGCTCTCAAAATCAACGAACAGTACAAGCCTTTCAACTAATTTACATGCCTGTGTGATTTAATGGCATACTAAGGGGGTTATTCATTGAACTGCAATAGTGCAGATCGGGGCACTATAGCACAAAAAATCCTACTGGAAGGCCTTGATCAGCATATGGCAGTTTAACAAATAACTCCATAAGGATTAATATGAAGTAAAAGGAATTATCTGCACAGACCATGATACTGGTGTCTGCTTTTTCTTCCAACATTTTTAGTTTACCTGAAATATTTTAAACCCCCCCCCCACCCCCCAAATTAAATAACTAAACCGAATACCCCGTCATTTAACTAGAACAGAATAAACCATTACCAGCATCCCATTCAACCACCGCCTGGCAATGATGGAATCCAATCCACAGACAATAATATGAAATTCTGACAAAGAAAAAAAAAATGACACAATTAGGTTAAAAATAATCTTTAACAGAGTTTTGTTATGCTAAATGTACATTAAGCACCATAACAACATTAGGGAGACTAGTAATCATTACCTCGGTAGAAGGTTTCATCAAAGTCTTGAATCTTCTTAAAGTGTCTTATAATATATGGTGTATAGGATGAAACTAATTTAGAAAATGCATGTAGATTAACCTCATTCAGGTCCTCCACACTGTAGTACAGGGGTGGAAACTCCAGTCCACAAGGGCCACCAACAGGTCAGGTTTTCAGGATATCCCTGCTTCAGCACAGGTGGCTCAATCAGTGGCTCAGTCGAAGACTGCACCATTTGTGCCAAAGCAGGGAAATCCTTAAAACCTGACCTTTTGATGGCCCTTGAGGACTGGAGTTGCCCACCCACCCGTGTGGTAGCACGTGAACTTTGGAGATGTAATCAGTTGGGCATGGTAATGCTTGCGCAAGATTAACCATTCCATATAAAAAAGGATACGGAGTAACACAGCAATCAGGAATTCGGTGGTTTATAAAATCTGCAGCAACTTCTGCTTTGGGTGTTCCCACATCTTTCGGCCTGAAAAGAATATGCAAGATCTACTGTTTTAATAATAAAAGAGTCTGGGTGTGTCTTTCGTCAGTGCCATAGCTCCATAGCCATGAAACCTAGACACCTAAAACTTTGCATGTAAGGTAGAGTATGGTGGGGGAGGTGATAGAGTGAGAGGTGAGAGGTGGGGTGAGGCAGAGTGAGAGGTGAGACGTGGGTGACAGGTGGGGTGAGGCAGAGTGAGAGGTGAGAGGTGGGGTGAGGCAGAGTGAGAGGTGAGTGAGGCAGAGTGAGAGGTGGGGGGGAGTGAGAGGTGGGGGGGAGTGAGAGGTGGGGGGGATTGAGAGGTGGGGGGGATTGAGAGGTGGGGGGGTGAGGCAGAGTGGAGAGGTGGGGGGGTGAGGCAGAGTGAGAGGTGGGGGAGTGAGGCAGAGTGAGAGGTGGGGAATGAGAGAAAGGGAAGTGTAAGGCTGTTGCAATAGTGCACGCGTGATGGAATACAAGTAGGTGCGTGCTTGTCGCCTGAGCGATCTGTGGCCTCAGATCACTTGTGTGACGGGAGGTGTGACCGTGACGTCACCACGCTGGCTCGCCCTGATTGGCTGAAACGCTGCCGTGACGCAAAAAATAAAAAATAGTCTGCTCAAAATCCTGCCTCCTCGTCGCATAGCCGGACTGATGCACTTATATGCATTTGGTCGTGCCGCTCGCACTATGTCCGCAGCCTGAGAGGGGGACGGGGGGAAACAGGTGAGGGTGTAAGAGAGGAAGTTCACTGCTGGGGTGGGAGTGTCACTGAGGGGGAAGGTCACTGAGTGTGTCAGTGAAGAGTGTGGATGTCACTATAATTTGGGATGGGAGTCTCAGTGGCTGGGGGTTGGGGTGCAGCCTCACTCACTGCAAGGTGGAATTATTGATTGTGTTAAACAGAGCACCATTATCAATTGATACAAAGTTGCAAGTCTGCAATAGAAAAGATGACTCCAGAGTATTGCAGCCCATGCGACGCCTATACTACTTGGCTGAAGACAAACCAAAGAAAACAGATACATGAAAGGCTGAGCAGATCGATATATTTTACAACCTCCAGTTTGATATAAATAATATCACATACAGGTCGCTGTAATCTCCTTTATTGACTGGACAAAAATAATTTGAGACAATAGTTTTTAATATTATTCCCTCCTCCCAGTGGAAAATAAAGACAAAGAACATCTGTGGTCATGGAACAGATTCATGTAGTAACCATAAAAACATCCCTTTTAACAGATTTAAAAAAATTAAAAAAATAAAATTTAAAAAGCATTAATCCAATTAGTAGGTACTGTAATGGATTTTTGTCCATGGGTTTGCAGCTCTGGTAAATTCCCATACACGTTATATACAATTGCAATACATTGATTGCCCCTTTCAGCAAAATGAATAATCCTATATAAAGGGGGCAATTCTTTATACGCTCAAATTCACTGTTTTCAGGCGTTTTTGCCTGAAAAATCACCATAGGACTTAAATATTGATTTTTGTCGAAAACGGCAGAGCGACCACTTTGGCAAATATAGAATAAGGCCCCAAAGGTCCTTTGCAGGTCCTACGGCACAGGATAAAAGTGACCTCTTTTTTAAATATTTGTTACGTTACTAAAAAGAAAACAGTTCACAACTAACATCTCATATCATGGGTGCAAAGAAATAAACAGAGATCATGTAAGTGCAGCCATGTTATTTAGGAGCTCTTACAACCATACCGTAACAACACAAGCGCATCAGAAATAAAGAGTCACTGCATTACTTACCGAAACAGAAATTGTCTATTTAAATTAGAAACATCTATGGTATCCATATCTATAACATGAATTTGTCGAAAGCCAGATAGTGCCTGTTGAAAGTACAGACAAACCATTTATTGAAAAGCAATCTAAACCCATGGAAATATGCTTTTATTATGCATCAAGCCCTTGACCAGTGAAGTAGCCTAAAAGCCATGCAGTCTAGCAGCTACAGCGGGAGCGGCCAACGCCAGTCCTCAGGGGCCACCAACAGGTCAGGTTTTAAGGATATCCCTGCTTCAACACAGGGGGCTCAAGCGGTGGCTCAGATTGAGCCCCCTGTGCTGAAGCAGGAATATCCTTAAAACCTGACCGGTTGGTGGCCCCTGAGGACTGGAGTTGGCCAGCCCAGAGCTACAGTATGTGGTTAACAGATTTGTCATTACAGATTATGACACCCATTACCAGTGCTTCATATTACCATGCGTGCTGTACTACATGATCGATACATGCAAAGCTACCATTAGGTTCCCATGGCTGACACCACAGGCCAGGTTTCCAGGGTTGATATCTAACCCTTTCAGCTTACATGTAGCCATGAAGGCTTTATTTAATTTTGTTTTACACTTTGCCTATCTTTACATATCCCTGTATGCCAAGCTTAAATCTCACTGGGAAGGGGTTACAAAATACAATACCACCTTCAAGATAAATACACTTACACCGCTGCTCTGCCTGACCATTCGAACACACATACTTTCTCCCTTTATCAGTCTTGCACTCAGAATTGAAGCAATACCATAGAAGGAACCCCTTCTCCCATTGACAAATCGTATGTGCTTGGCTCTTAACAAATATGGAACATAGGGAAACATAATTAGTGGGTAATTCATTATATGCCGAAGTGGCCGTTTGGGGCGTTTTAAAATTCCCTATAGACTTTAGTAGGGGTTTTCATCCTTAAGCATCTGCTTTGGAGAATATGGAATTTACTGTAATGCTGTTTTACATACTGGTGTGACCAAGAGACTATACCTATATCCTATATTTTAAGATGGAAGGGGAAGGAATAAAAAGGAAAACACAATAGGAGGCTTAGTGGGAGAAGGAGCGGCTCAGTGAGTAAAGACACTGACTGGCACGGATTCTGATGCAGGGGAAGCTGGTTCAATTCCCGGTGCGGCTCCTTGTGACCATGGGCAAATCACTTTATCTCCCTGTGCCTCAGGCACCAAAAACAGATTGTACGCTCCACAAGGCAGTGACTGCATCTGCAAAATGTCTCTGTAAAGCGATACGTAAAACAGCGCTATACAAAAACGTATTATTATTATTAATCTACAGGCAGTCCTCGGTTATCCGACACAATGCGTTACTCAAAATGGCGTTGTAAAGCGAAACACGTTTTCCCATAGGAACACTGTTTAAATGAAAGGTTCCGTTCCTGAAGGTATTTTTAACACTAAAATATACCAAATATTTTATGCAGGCAATAAGATATGCAGCACACACATAAATTATATAGTGTATATACTGTATTATATATATAATATAACATAATAAATAATATATTATATAGTATAATATAATATTATATAGTATAATATTATATATATACGCTCTTACGACGCTTTGCAACGTTGTTTATGTGAATGTGTATATATATATACACACATACACAACGTTGCAAAGCGTCGTAAGAGCGTTGGATAAACCATTTTGGCGTTGTAAAAATGAATATAGGTATGCATTGCACAGCGTTGGATAAGCCATTCGTTGCAAAGCGAAGCGTTGTAAAACGAGGACTGCCTGTATATCCACCAAAGCGGCCAATTAGGATGTACGAGCCCTTATGCCTCAACAACTATAGAATAAGCCCCTAAGCATGACCCTCTAGTCTCATTAAGCAAATCTACAGAAATGTTAAATATAATTGGATGCAAAAGAAGAAAAAGTGGCAACAGGAATAAATATTTAATATAAGGAAAAAGTCAAAAGAAATTACCAGATTTTTGAGAAGTTCACACCCTAAACCTCCTGCTCCAACAACCAAAATTTTACAGGTTTCTAAGAGAAATTGTAGAGACTGCAAAAGACAGAGATGCATTAGTACATGATTTAAAACATCAAAATCTAATTACCTACAGAAACACAAGTGCATCCACTACAGCAACGAAGAAATATATAGCATGTATTTTCCTCAAAGATATTTTTAATCAAAAAATTGCTTTAAACTTTAGTAAAAAAAAAAAACTGTTAAACTTCATTTTATTCACTAAAATGTGAAATAACGTACAAACGAAAAATATAAATTATTTGATATAAGATATAAATTTTCCCGTCCCCCTCTCTTTTAAAACTATTGTATTCCTCCAACTATTTATTTAATAATCTGTTAACACCTTCAAAGCAAAAAGTGTTTTCAGCAGAAAGCCGCTTATGTATGTGTGCGTTGTCAGCAGTCTGATACAGTGCAGGGAACCAATACTTTGAAAGTATAGTAAAAGCTATTGTGTGTTCCTAAATCAAATGGGACTATGCTATGTCACTGTTTCATATGAAATGCCCTTTAACGATTTATTTTCGCCTTAATAGGTAGACAAAGCTCCATTATTTTGAGTTTGAATGAGATATTTTGCAGATACACTCTGAGACATGTGTTGCAGGCCTCTCTAACTAGTGACAGGACCTTCTAGGTTGTGACCACTTCAACCATTGCTAATGTTACAGAATAAAATCGATATTACAAAGCACTGAGCACACTGGCACTTCTGCACAAGAAGTAACGATAGTTACTCCCATCGCAAAGTCACATCCACGCAGCTTTCACATACTGTCACAATTCCACTTGCTTCAGACGCAAACCTGCAAACGCAGTAATGTAAACGTAATAGTTCTCACTTCGTTGCTTGGTTCGAACTCAGGGTGTGTGAATGGTCCTGATCGCTCGAGGAACTTCTTTACATGGTTCCAGCGACCTTCCCAGTCTCCAGTGTCCCCACACCCACCATCCACAGCCATTCTGCATAGAACACAGTACATTTAGCTGAATAATTATACTTCACATTTTTTTTTTAAACATGGGGATCTTTACTAATGAATGGAAGTACTGTAGTACTGGTCTCACACAAATCATACCATTAATAATAGATACTGGTTGCTGTTCAAATAAAAAAAAATATTGAAGGAGGTCATGGTTTTTCTGTATTTTATAAAAACCTGAAGCTATACCTCAACATGTGAAATTCTGAATTACATGCCCTTCTTATAACCTGTCTGGGGAAATATGTCATTGGAAAGTCTAAGCGGAGATTGTATGGTTGTACACTCTCTTTTCTGTGATTATGAACTTAAACATTTTAAAACTACAGCTCAACCCCCTTATAACGCTGTTCTTGGGGTCCTTAGAATCACATGGCGTTATAAGCGGATCGCGTTAGAAATAATGTACAATTGTATGCGTTGTACAATAAAGTATTGAAGATACCAATAATCGTGTTGTAAAGTATTCATAAATACGAAAATTGGGAGCCACGCTTCCATCGCGCTATAAGCGGATCCGCGTTGTAACGGATCGCGTTATAACGGGGTTGAGCTGTATGTATACCACTTGCACGGTTTAAATTGAATGTGGCCATTTTAAGAGACGCACACACCGTTTAAATTAATAACAGTACCAAAATGGTTTGTACAGTCACACCATGGGAAACATTCACAAACAGATGTCAGATCTCTGTTACAGACATGTTAAATAACGGGTGAAAGATAATTTGGATACACACAGACTAGAAGATCAAAATGCAGCTATCTAGATACTTTCTGGAAGTTGCGTCGCTGTTAGATTACCATTAGTAATACTAACTTACAATAAATTTAAATGTCAAGAGTAATAATACAGTTTCACAAAGACAAGGATATTTACATTTTAAAGATATCTGCAGCAACTGGACCAGCAGCAGTTCCCATTGCCACCCTCTCTCTCACTACACGGTTCAGCAAAGCATATTATTATTTAGCCAATACATATGTTCAACTGATGTATTAATAGTTTTATCCCACATGCCCCTGTTACTTATGATGTAACATTTCATCAAATCATCCCAACACTGCATGGGGCTAACTGCATTTGCACTGGGAACAATATAAAACCATATTACCTGATTTAAATAATGTCACCAGGAAAGATACGAGGAAGTGTATCTCATGGTCAAACATATCCCGAGACACACATATAAAGCCAATTCCTTCCTCTGAAATGACAGCCCTGGACTGGGAGGTCCATATCCCCTCTGCCCCTGCTCAGCATCAGGACTCATATCCCCCGGTGACATCTGCCCCCATGTCTGTATTAGGGCTCATAACCCCTGCCCGGTTTCAGGACTCGTGTCCCCCTCTCCCCCTGCCCAGGATAAGGTCCAGTCCTCCTGCTCCCAGAGCTGTCATGTCCTCCTCCCTCTCTCCCTGCCCAGGATAAGGTCCAGTTCTCCTGCTCCCAGACCTGCCATGTCCTCCCCTCACCCAGGATAAGGTCCAGTCCTCCTGCCATGTCTTCCCCTCGCCAAGGATAAGGTCCAGTCCTCCTGCTCCCAGACCTGCCATGTCCTCCCCTCACCCAGGATAAGGTCCAGTCCTCCTGCTCCCAGACCTGCCATGTCCTCCCCTCACCCAGGATAAGGTCCAGTCCTCCTGCTCCCAGACCTGCCATGTCCTCCCCTCACCCAGGATAAGGTCCAGTCCTGCTCCCAGACCTGCCATGTCCTCCTCTCACCCAGGATAAGGTCCAGTCCTCCTTCTCCCAGACCTGCCATGTCCTCCCCTCACCCAGGATAAGGTCTAATCCTCCTGCTCCCAGACCTGTCATGTCCACCCCTGCCCAGGATAAGGTCCAGTTCTCATGCTCCCAGACCTGCCATGTCCTCCCCTCACCCAGGATAAGGTCCAGTCCTCCTGCTCCCAGACCTGCCATGTCCTCCCCTCGCCCAGGATAAGGTCCAGTCCTCCTGCTCCCAGACCTGCCATGTCCTCCCCTCGCCCAGGATAAGGTCCAGTCCTCCTGCTCCCAGACCTGCCATGTCCTCCCCTCGCCCAGGATAAGGTCCAGTCCTCCTGCTCCCAGACCTGCCATGTCCTCCCCTCACCCAGGATAAGGTCCAGTCCTCCTGCTCCCAGACCTGCCATGTCCTCCCCTCACCCAGGATAAGGTCCAGTCCTCCTGCTCCCAGACCTGCCATGCCCTCCCCAGGATAAGGTGCAGTCCTCCTGCTCCCAGACCTGCCATGCCCTCCCCTCCCCAGTTTAAGGTGCAGTCCTCCTGCTCCCAGACCTGCCATGCCCTCCCCAGGATATTAGGTGCAGTCCTCCTGCATCCAGACCTGCCATGTCCTCCCCTCCCCCCTGTGCCAGCACTAACTTGTCAGTTTGCTCTTCTATCCGCCTTCTTTTCTTCTCCCTAAAAAGAGAGAGAGAGAATAAAAGAAGGGTTTTCAGTGCCACCCTCCTGGCCTGTGACACAGAGGAAAAGAAAGGGGGTGGGGGTATACAGGGCCATGCTGCCAGGGGGGCACACACAGGTACTCACGGCTCTGCAGCATCCGCCATATTTGCCCCAGCCCCTCTCCTCCCACAATGCATCAGGGCCAAGGAGGCGGGGCCAAGTCTCACAGGCCACGTGGGTTCATGTTGTTGCTCTGCAATCCTGTGACATCTATTAACCCCCTCATTACCAGAGGGGCTAACCACTGAGGTGCATGTTTGTCTCTACACCTTGGTGTTATGACCCCATGGCTCTCAGTCAAAATATGCTGGGTTTTTAACATTTAAGTAACACAACCCCCTCATAATAATTATAATAGTTGTAATACTAATGAGATCATTGTGGTTTATTATTAGTATTATTAATAATAATAATAGCACATATAATTTATTCCCTTGTTGATATGTGATAATAATGACCTGCATACCTGACAGGGGAGTCAGATATCTAACTCTTCATAAGAATATACTGAACTAACTTACAAATACGTGAGCTATGTGACTTTCAGAAACACCGTCGAGGCTTCCTTTTTGTTACCTGCGCTCCCCAAGTTTCATGAAGTGATAGTTGCTATTAGAGAGGGTTGGGGTTCCTTACAATGCATCTGATCACAGAGTTGCTATTATAGAGGGTTGGGGTTCCCAGAATTTCACATTGGGTTCCTTAACCAAAAAACGGTTGAACACCACTGTTCTAGATTCTGAGCGGCCCAGTTCCTACATCTTTGTATAAGTGAAGGTGATTCTGCATGTTATGTTATGGGTCAATGCAGGTAACTAATGTGTATGATTAAGGTACGGGTAGCATCATCTGGGGTGGGGGGGGGGAGGGGGGGATAAGATGTCTGCTTATAAATCACATGGGAGGTTCATTGAAGGATTATTTGTAAGCAAGATGCTTTGAATAGATGAAGACCATACCTGCCACAATACTGGAGTATCAGAGCATGGCATCAGTGATTGGGATCCAACCAGAGCTTTGTACTCAATGGCACAGTCATCTGAAACCACATCATTCATTGTCACTATTGCAGCCTCTTCTCCCTTTCTCCATTTCTTGTCCAGTTAGACTTTATTAAAAGGAAGAAGTTAAGTAGGTTTTAGTTAACTTTGCACTGCCAACCACAACATGGCGGCTCCATGAACGCATGGAGCACTATCATTCCATTGAACCTCTGTGGTTGCTGCCCTCTAGTGTCCAGTCGGCTGCGCTGCAGGCGGTTGGAACCTGATGCTCTCACTACGCATGGGCATTGGGAGAATTTGCGCATGTGCCTCAGACTGGGAAGTGGGGATGACATCACCCACTTTGCGGAGAGTGCTGGGCGCATGTGTACTGGATGTTCTGACGGGTTGGAAGAAGATGGACGTGCAGTTAGCTCCTCTTAGGGCTTGGGAGGATTTCTTCCCCGGTACCGACCGCTTCTCCCGGCCGGACTTCAAAGACATCTCCAAATGGAACAACAGGGTGGTCAGCAACCTGCTCTATTATCAGACCAACTACCTGCTGCTGGCCGCGGGCGTTATCGCAATTGTGGGGTGAGAGAGGGTGATGCAACAGGCCGGTGACATTATTCTCCGGGGCTCTCTCCCCCCCCTGTCCCTCTCTCCCCCCCTGTCCCTCTCTCCCCCCCCTGTCCCTCTCTCCCCCCCTGTCCCTCTCTCCCCCCCCTGTCCCTCTCTCCCCCCCCTGTCCCTCTCTCCCCCCCTGTCCCTCTCTCCCCCCCCGTCCCTCTCTCCCCCCCCGTCCCTCTCTCCCCCCCCTGTCCCTCTCTCCCCCCCTGTCCCTCTCTCCCCTCCCCCTGTCCCTCTCTCCCTCCCCCTGTCCCTCTCTCCCCCCCCTGTCCCTCTCTCCCCCCCCCCGTCCCTCTCTCCCCCCCCCCCGTCCCTCTCTCTCCCCCCCCCCGTCCTCTCTCTCCCCCCCGTCCCTCTCTCTCCCCCCCCGTCCCTCTCTCTCCCCCCCCGTCCCTCTCTCTCCCCCCCCCTGTCCCTCTCTCCCCCCCCGTCCCTCTCTCTCCCCCCCCGTCCCTCTCTCTCCCCCCCCCGTCCCTCTCTCTCCCCCCCCCCCGTCCCTCTCTCTCCCCCCCCGTCCCTCTCCCCCCCCGTCCCTCTCTCTCCCCCCCTCCCGTCCCTCTCTCTCCCCCCCGTCCCTCTCTCTCCCCCCCCGTCCCTCTCTCTCCCCCCCCTGTCCCTCTCTCTCCCCCCCCTGTCCCTCTCTCCCCCCCCTGTCCCTCTCTCTCCCCCCCCCGTCCCTCTCTCTCCCCCCCCCGTCCCTCTCTCTCCCCCCCCCGTCCCTCTCTCTCCCCCCCCCGTCCCTCTCTCTCCCCCCCCCCGTCCCTCTCTCTCCCCCCCCCGTCCCTCTCTCTCCCCCCCCCGTCCCTCTCTCTCCCCCCCCCCGTCCCTCTCTCTCCCCCCCCCGTCCCTCTCTCTCCCCCCCCCGTCCCTCTCTCTCCCCCCCCCGTCCCTCTCCCCCCCGTCCCTCTCTCCCCCCCGTCCCTCTCTCTCCCCCCCCCGTCCCTCTCTCTCCCCCCCCCGTCCCTCTCTCTCCCCCCCCCGTCCTCTCTCTCCCCCCCCCGTCCCTCTCTTCCCCCCCCCGTCCCTCTCTCCCCCCCCGTCCCTCTCTCCCCCCCCCGTCCCTCTCTCTCCCCCCCCCGTCCCTCTCTCTCCCCCCCCCGTCCCTCTCTCTCCCCCCCCCGTCCCCTCTCTCTCCCCCCCCCGTCCCTCTCTCTCCCCCCCCCCGTCCCTCTCTCTCCCCCCCCGTCCCTCTCTTCCCCCCCGTCCCTCTCTTCCCCCCCGTCCCTCTCTTCCCCCCCGTCCCTCTCTTCCCCCCCGTCCCTCTCTTCCCCCCCCGTCCCTCTCTTCCCCCCCGTCCCTCTCTTCCCCCCGTCCCTCTCTTCCCCCCCCGTCCCTCTCTTCCCCCCGTCCCTCTCTCCCCTCCCTGACCCTCTCTCCCCCCCCTGTCCCTCTCTCCCCCCCCTGTCCCTCTCTCCCCCCCTGTCCCTCTCTCCCCCCCTGTCCCTCTCTCCCCCCCCTGTCCCTCTCTCCCCCCCCCTTCCCTCTCTCCCCCCCTGTCCCTCTCTCCCCCCCTGATCCCTCCTCTCCCCCCCTGTCCCTCTCTCCCCCCCCCTGTCCCTCTCCCCCCCCCTGTCACTCTCTCCCCCCCTGTCCCTCTCTCCCCCCCCTGTCCTCTCTCCCCCCCCCTGTCCCTCTCTCCCCCCCCCTGTCCCTCTCTCCCCCCCCCTGTCCCTCTCTCCCCCCCCCCTGTCCCTCTCTCCCCCCCCCCTGTCCCTCTCTCCCCCCCCCTGTCCCTCTCTCCCCCCCCTGTCCCTCTCTCCCCCCCCCTGTCCCTCTCTCCCCCCCCCTGTCCCTCTCTCCCCCCCCCTGTCCCTCTCTCCCCCCCCCTGTCCCTCTCTCCCCCCCCCTGTCCCTCTCTCCCCCCCCCCTGTCCCTCTCTCCCCCCCCCCTGTCCCTCTCTCCCCCCCCCCCTGTCCCTCTCTCCCCCCCCCCTGTCCCTCTCCCCCCCCCCCTGTCCCTCTCTCCCCCCCCCCCTTCTTCTCCCCCCCCCTGTCCTCTCTCCCCCCCCTGTCCTCTCTCCCCCCCCCTGTCCCTCTCTCCCCCCCCCCCTGTCCCTCTCTCCCCCCCCTGTCCCTCTCTCCCCCCCCTGTCCCTCTCTCCCCCCCTGTCCTCTCTCCCCCCCTGTCCCTCTCTCCCCCCCCTGTCCCTCTCTCCCCCCCCTGTCCCTCTCTCCCCCCCCTGTCCCTCTCTCCCCCCCCTGTCCCTCTCTCCCCCCCCTGTCCCTCTCTCCCCCCCTGTCCCTCTCTCCCCCCCTGTCCCTCTCTCCCCCCCCTGTCCCTCTCTCCCCCCCCTGTCCCTCTCTCCCCCCCCTGTCCCTCTCTCCCCCCCCTGTCCCTCTCTCCCCCCCCTGTCCCTCTCTCCCCCCCCTGTCCCTCTCTCCCCCCCCTGTCCCTCTCTCCCCCCCCTGTCCCTCTCTCCCCCCCTGTCCCTCTCTCCCCCCCCTGTCCCTCTCTCCCCCCCTGTCCCTCTCTCCCCCCCTGTCCCCTCTCTCCCCCCCCTGTCCCTCTCTCCCCCCCCTGTCCCTCTCTCCCCCCCTGTCCCTCTCTCCCCCCTGTCCCTCTCTCCCCCCTGTCCTCTCTCCCCCCCTGTCCCTCTCTCCCCCCCTGTCCCTCTCTCCCCCCTGTCCCTCTCTCCCCCCTGTCCCTCTCTCCCCCCCCTGTCCCTCTCTCCCCCCCTGTCCCTCTCTCCCCCCCTGTCCCTCTCCCCCCTGTCCCTCTCCCCCCCTGTCCCTCTCCCCCCCCTGTCCCTCTCTCCCCCCCTGTCCCTCTCTCCCCCCCTGTCCCTCTCTCCCCCCCTGTCCCTCTCCCCCCCCTGTCCCTCTCCCCCCCTGTCCCTCTCCCCCCCCTGTCCCTCTCCCCCCCCTGTCCCTCTCTCCCCCCCTGTCCCTCTCTCCCCCCCTGTCCCTCTCTCCCCCCCTGTCCCTCTCTCCCCCCCTGTCCCTCTCTCCCCCCCTGTCCCTCTCTCCCCCCCTGTCCCTCTCTCCCCCCCCTGTCCCTCTCTCCCCCCCCTGTCCCTCTCTCCCCCCCCTGTCCCTCTCTCCCCCCCCTGTCCCTCTCTCCCCCCCCTGCCCTCTCTCCCCCCTGCCCTCTCTCCCCCCCCTGTCCCTCTCTCCCCCCCTGTCCCTCTCTCCCCCCCCTGTCCCTCTCTCCCCCCCCTGTCCTCTCTCCCCCCCCTGTCCCTCTCTCCCCCCCCTGTCCCTCTCTCCCCCCCCTGTCCCTCTCTCCCCCCCCTGTCCCTCTCTCCCCCCCCTGTCCCTCTCTCCCCCCCCTGTCCCTCTCTCCCCCCCCTGTCCCTCTCTCCCCCCCCTGTCCCTCTCTCCCCCCCTGTCCCTCTCTCCCCCCCCTGTCCCTCTCTCCCCCCCCTGTCCCTCTCTCCCCCCCTGTCCCTCTCTCCCCCCCCTGTCCCTCTCTCCCCCCCCTGTCCCTCTCTCCCCCCCCTGTCCCTCTCTCCCCCCCTGTCCCTCTCTCCCCCCCCTGTCCCTCTCTCCCCCCCCTGTCCCTCTCTCCCCCCCCTGTCCCTCTCTCCCCCCCTGTCCCTCTCTCCCCCCCCTGTCCCTCTCTCCCCCCCCTGTCCCTCTCTCCCCCCCCTGTCCCTCTCACTCCCCCCCCTGTCCCTCTCACACCCCCCCTGTCCCTCTCACACCCCCCCTGTCCCTCTCACACCCCCCCTGTCCCTCTCACACCCCCCCTGTCCCTCTCTCACCCCCCCTTTCTCTCTCTCTCACCCCCCCTTTCTCTCTCTCACCCCCCCTTTCTCTCTCTCTCACCCCCCCTTTCTCTCTCTCTCACCCCCCCTTTCTCTCTCTCTCACCCCCCCTTTCTCTCTCTCTCACCCCCCCTTTCTCTCTCTCACCCCCCTCTCTCTCTCACCCCTGACTGACTTCCAGCGATCGCGACCAAGCCGTCGCGCCATCTTGTCGCGCTTACTATAAGCGCACGCGAAGTCGGCAATGCGTTTGTTTTGATGCGCTGTCGCCCTATAAGCGCAGCCTTACATGCGAGTGATATGCCACCTGCTTATTTTTTGTTTTTAATAACAAATCTGACATCTATAAGTATTTTTAAATCCTTTTTTACGTTCTCATGTATACATGATGAGCTGAGACTTGGGAGAGGTTTCATTTCTTCCAGCGACTCCTTTTTTGTGTGCTCAGCAAGAGTCTGCACTCCCTTATTAAGAGGCCATTACCATAAGCAATTTCCAGGGGTGCGTGGAGAAGCCAAGTCTTTGCTTTTAAAATGGTTAGATTGATTTAAGGAAGGCAATTGGATTATATTGTCTGTCTTAGCACTGCTTTGAGGTTAATAAACAATCCGGTGTATAGAGCCTGACAAGTAAAAATAATTGGAAAATCCTCTGCATTGAGGTCACTTGATTTACTTCTGTCTTGTTAAATTAACCCCATCCCCCTCCAACATCAAGCGCCATGTTTATTAAGCGGTGCTAAGCCATGGCCTCCTTTGGCCCAGTTATGGTGACTTTGCTAAAAGTGTGAAATACACCTTACAAACACTAATGCAAAGAAAACCAAAAATAGAATAATCCATAGTTTGCTTTTTTTTTTAATACATTTGTTTGGTATATCTTATTAAAAAACATTGGCAGATGTTGTGCATGAACTTTTTTTTTAAACTATGTTTTGGATAATTTTTCTGATATCTTTTATATTTATTTATAATATTAATTTATTCAAAACAGAATATCAAAGATATAATGGTCAGAGAATTATATTTAAAAAAACGGATACCTATAGAAGATGCTGCCACGTTTTGCTGGCTGTGCCTTGTACCGTTATGTAATTATAACCTATATTCAGTTTTGTCACAATAAACACATCAGTGGTTGGCAGCCTTTCTAATTAAGTTCATTCTTCTTTAAAAAAAAAAAAAAAAAAAAAAAAAAATTATTAACTATTTTCAGGATGTTGTATGAAACATCAAAATCTCAACAAAAGCCCTCAAATCCATTTCCTAAAATGTATGTAATTAAAAATGTAGCAGAAGTTTGTCCTCTATCTTTCTAGACCAGTGTTTTTAAACAGGGGTTCCTAGGAGCCCTTGGGTTCCCTGGGCATCTGTAAAGGGTTCTCTGCAAATTTTCAGGTCATTTTTAAAATTGGACCACATACAGAATCTGATCAGACGCGCTATTAGAGAGGGTTGGGGTTCCTTACAATGCATCTGATCTCAGGCGCGCTATTAGAGAGGGTTGGGGTTCCTTACAATGCATCTGATCTCAGACGCGCTATTAGAGAGGGTTGGGGTTCCTTACAATGCATCTGATCTCAGGCGCACTATTAGAGAGGGTTGGGGTTCCTTACAATGCATCTGATCTCAGACGCGCTATTAGAGAGGGTTGGGGTTCCTTACAATGCATCTGATCTCAGGCGCACTATTAGAGAGGGTTGGGGTTCCTTACATTGCAAGAAAAAAAGTTCACCGCGCTCTTAAATAGTTAAATTGTGTAATGATATACAGTGATAAATACTGATAATGTGATGTTGAAGTGATGAATTCAATCAATAAATGTGATATTGGGAATACATTGGGTGGTTTAAATTCCAATAAAACATGCAGCTCAAAACCCTTTGTTTAGAATTTGTTCCCAAATTCTTCTAGGTGTAGAAGTATTCATGAAACTTGGGGCGCGGAGGTACCAAAAAGGAAGACATAAAAGACACAAACACCCATTTTGAAGCCGCAATATTGCAGTATGTTGAGTGACCTAATGTAAAATTGGCACTCGCATGGTATAATTACCAAACAGACATAAATCCATGGCGGCACTGGACCATATTTAGGGGGTAATCCCCACTGAATAGTATCTCAAGATGAAAGAGAAAGTTGAATTGCAATAGCGCAGATCAGTTTCACATTCTGGAAAAAAAGCAGAATTAGTAAACAAGGAGGGGAGAGAAGCCGGATATAACAGTTAGTGTGGGTGCACGCTTGAGATCTTGTTATAAAAATATCTTTTTTTTACCATACTGATCTGCGCTATTGCAATGACATTTTCTCTTTCATCTTGAGATACTTACTATTCAGTGGGGATTACCACCTAAGGCTGGGCCATGGGGGGGGGGGGGGCGCGGGGGGGAACCATTGGCCCACCTTGGCTTTACATAGGGAATAATACTATGAGTAGATTGGAAAGAACCAGCACAGAACAAATACATGTTTATGTATACCGCTAACCTGTTAAAACAGATACTTTTTAAAATTAAAGCATTAATGATGTTTAAGATGGACCTTTTTTAAAGGCTAGATCAGTTTTGAATCATTACAAACACAGACACGCATAGTTAAATCAGTGTCTGATCCCTCTGTGATCTCCCCTAATGGTGCTCAGTTCCCAAGTGCTGCAGTGTATGATCATCTGTCATTTTAAATAAATGCTATGGTCAATTCAACACCTTTACCTCCTGCAAACTTCTGTATCTCTGCCTTTTCTAACTGTTTAAACCAGGTGTAGCCACCTCCAGTCCTCGAGTTACCAACAGGTCAGGCTTTCAGGATATCCCTGCTTCAACACATGTGGCCCAGTTTTCTACTGCATCACCTGGGCCGAAGCAAGGATATCCTGAAAACCTGACCTGTTGGTAGCTCTTGAGGACTGGAGTTGGCTACACCTGGTTTAAACCTTTTGTCATGTTTTATTTATTTATTTTTATTTATAAAATGTTTTACCGGGAAGTAATACATTGAGAGTTACCTCTCGTTTTCAAGTATGTCCTGGACATAGTTAATATGACAAATAATACATGGTTACAAATACAGTTACATAAATGAACATATGTATATGTACAGTATAAAAATGTTTGACAGTGACCATAATAAAGCAAAGCAATGGCTAGCAAACTATAGGCAGAGTGCTATGTAAGGAATAGCCACGTTGTAGTCACACTTGGTAGCTTTCCATCACCACTGTTTATTCGTCGTCCTATCATAATGCTTGATGTAATTTGTGAGAAAATGGAAAAGCATGCAGACACAATTATAATAGTGACACGAGGGAGTCGCAGCAATCCTGGTTTATTATTTTATTACAGGATTGAGCTGGGGGGTCTCTGTTGCTGAACTGTGTTAATTTCAGCTCTGGGGGCTCCCTATTTCCAGAGATACTTGCCTCCATATGGGGTTCCGGTATCTCTGCAGCAAAGGAATTTGTGTGCCTAACATGACGGCGATTTTTAAATGCCTCGCATCACGCGGGCCAATAGGAAGCCCGGACTTCATCCGTTGCGGCTTCCTATTGGCCCGCGTGACAAGGACCTTTAAACTTGCCAGAGATACCGGCACCCCCTACGGAGGTAAGTATCTCTGGAAGCAGGAGGTCCCCGGAGCTGAATCCACGTGGTTAAGCCCTGGAGACCCGCTGCTTCATACCTGTCATAATAAACGAAACCTGGATTGCTGCTTTAACTTCTCCTTTCAACCTTTAATCCGGTGAACAACTTTGTAGGAATAAATTTCATAATAAATAACACAAAACAAAATGACACCCCCTGCTGATTTCAGTGGCTGCACAGTTCTAAAATGTAATGAGACCTCAGAACAGAGCAGAGTTCCTTTTTATGTACAAGAGCTGCAGGGAGTTGTAACCACTCATCGTACTTTAAATAAACTCCCCTGCCTTGTCATATGCCATTACTAGTGTTGGTATCAAGTGATCACAAAAGAGTGCTGTTTAATGTTAGTTTACATGTTGTCAAGGCATCCTGTCACATGACTCCTTTTTTGCTGGAATTTTGTGCTAAGTTGCCCAAAGAGCTTTGAAACGGATACGATCAATATTTATTGGCCCAAGTAGCAGTTCCCGTAATTCCTTCAGTAAGCGCGAGATCACTGCAGCACTGTAGGAGTTTGTCCAAGTAATTTGTATTGCTTAGAATTTAACTCTCCCAGCTGAATGTTTCATTGGAAGGACAGTCTTGTGCAGTGACTAAAGTGTCATTAAAAAGTAATTGGTGTGTTGTATGTTCAATTCTACTAAAACTAGACATTAGTATGTGCGTTATTTCTGTTACAAGATCAGGGAAAGCAGACGTTATTTTTTTTTATTTAAATAAATCGGTTATTCTTAAAAAAATTAAAAAGTAGCAAGATTTACAGTTTTTATAAAATTGAAAGAAGCTATATTCCATGGTACCCTCAATACCGTATAACAGGGGTGCACAAACTTCTTGAGCTGTGCCCCCGTGCCCGGGAGCCGCAGCGTTTGCGCCCCCCCCCCCCCCTCTCTCAATGACTCGGCGTCAAATGACGTCACGGGTCATGAGACCCCACCGTGTCATTTGACGTGCGTTGCCATGGCGATGCACACATGACCCTGTGTCGTCGCTGAAGACCCGCAGAGGGCAGGTAAATGAGTTAGAGGCCTGACCTGGCATTTAATTTAAATGTTGTGGTGGGAGAGGAAGCGAGAGGCGGGGCTCTGTAACCGCCCGCATCCCCCTACAAATCCTCCTGCCCCCCCTGTTTGCGCTCCGCTGCCGTATAACACTAATAAATGACCCTTGTCACATTTTCAGTTTCCACCAGTGAAACTGAAGGATTGAAAAGCTTTATGTAAAATGGTCACTCTAATCTAGTGTACATTTGAACCCATACCTAACATTGCAATGGTGCATTACATGTTGAACTTGTGAAAGAGGTTCAAATGCAAGACGTTATTAGTAAGAATAATATTTTGTTTTCTGTTCAACAGAAGTAACTGCACGCCTTGACCACCTGTCTTGACATGTTTACTTTGTAAGAAGTTGAAAACCACAGACCTGAATTCTAAAATCACAGTTTTGTCTTTAATTTCTGTGTTCTATTTCCATATTCGGTAAACTTTTGATTTTGTTATTTTGAGTCAAGGGTATTGCCCTGTGCACGCACATCTGTTAGCATTTTGTTCCTACTGCACTGAAATTATTCACTTTTTCCAGGCTGGAGAAGTAGTCACTTGGGGTCTAAATATAGATTCAGGCTTGTTGGATCCCCACCTCAAATATGCTGCACACTGCTAATGAAAGCCGTCCAAGTTTTCAGCGTGTTGCAATGGAGAGAGAGCTTGAGCGACCAGAGCAGGTGCAGAACAAAATTGGAAATGTGAAATAATATTGTTTTGATCTGTGCTGGATGATATCTTTGACCAATGGGAAATCTCTCTCTTCAACTACATATTGCATTTGGGATCCTGATAACTGCTGTTCTTCTTTATCAGGGTTGTACTGTCCCACATCTAAATACACGTTCTTTTAATGGGCTTTTTCCAATGTATAGAATCCAAGAAATAACCTGACTTCATATCTCTTACTAACGCCATAAAAAGATTCTGGCATCTTCTACATAATTGTTGGTGCATGATTTTTATTTAAACACTATAAATATACCGTACCCATCATCTTCTTGCAGCCCATCTCGTTTTATATATCTCGCCTAAAAATAGTATTTAGGATGGGTGACAGATGGGTTCATTCTCTTGAGTGCTCAGGACAGAACTTGAAATGTCCGTTACATACAAAAACAAAATAAAGTAACTTTTTTTTTTTTTTTTTTTTATTTTCCTTTAGGTTTTTAAGTCCATTCAACATGGTTCTTGGTGCATCTGTCGTGGTTCTGATCTTCTTGGGATTCGTATGGACATCACATAATAAGGATTTCATTCGTAAATTTAAGAAGCAGTACCCTACTTTGTTTGTTGTGTCTATTATGTTGGTCAGTTACTTTGTCATTTCTCTGTTTGGCGGTGTAATGGTATTCGTCTTTGGAATCACATTTCCATTATTGTGTAAGTATTTGACATATTTTATTGTTTGTATAATGGAGGGAATAGCATTGGTATGATTTTGAGTACTTCCGTATCCATTAAAGGATTATCAATGAACAGAAAAATTAAATCTAAGTCTTCAAGCCTCAGTGGTTAAAGAAATCTGGCATTGTTAAGGATTTTAATATTGTTTTATGAGAATAGCTTAACATTTAATAGGATCAACTTTAGCCTTTGCCACCGCACTTAATTGAGGGATTCATTGATGTCAAGCAAACTTTTGTATTGCCTTCCCAGAGAAACAGGAGAGTGGAGACCAGTTAAATCCCATAGGCGGTGATATGCAGTATGCACTTCTTTACAAATAGGGCTCTGGGGTGGATGGGGGCGATAATCATCTCTCTACCTTGGTTCCAGTGATGTTTATCCACGCTTCTCTGCGGCTTCGCAACATGAAGAACAAACTGGAGAACAAGATGGAGATAGTTGGTTTGAAGAAGACTCCAATGGGGATGGTTATTGACGCTCTGGAGCAACAGGAAGAAAACCTTACTAAAATAGCTGACTTCATAAACAAAGTGAAAGAATAAGGACGTCCCCTGAGGACGTCACCCTCGGCTTCTCTCTGCTGTTGACCAGTTTTCATTCTGTTTCTGTTGTGAGAATTGGCAGCTAATTTCTGCCCTATAGTGTCCCACATAATTGATCAAAGAACATGGGGAAAGCAATATTCTTTTATGTTTTTGTTGCTGTGTAAAATTACAGTTAGACTGGAAGTTGGTGATTAGTTGGTCTTGTTTATGTAATTGTTTACAGGATGTGTACTTTGGCTACTGCCATGGGAGGGGGGTTTAAATGATCAGGATTTCCCCATTTATGGCCTATGATGCCATTTTACACTCCCTACCTTACATTATCTGGGAAGTGGTGGTTCTATAAGAGGGGTGGCCAACTCCAGTGCTCAAGGCCCACCAACAGGTCAGGTTTTCAGGATATCCCTGCTTCAGCACAGGTGGATGTCACCTGTGCTGAAGCAGTGATATCCTGAAAACCTGATCTGTTGGTGGCCCTTGAGGACATGAGTGGGCTACCCCTATTCTATACCTTCCTCTCGCTGCAAAAAAAAAAAAAAACTCTTGAGTATTATCATTTTGAATGGAAAGTGTTATTCACTTACAAAGTTTTCACTTCAGTTACATTTGCTTTGGCTGATGAATGACCTTTTTTGTGCCTCTCGGTTTGCTTTATAAGGACTGTTTTGGGGTACACCCAAAAAATTCTGTATTCCAACCGTCCACATGAATCTCAGTTTGAATTTACATGTGTATCAATCACTATAATTATGTCATTACCAAGTATCTTGATGTCGTTACACTTGATGTTGTGTTAACGCTTTTGCACTTCTATTAAACTACTGTCAAACTGCTTTGCTTTGATGCTATCATGTTACCTGCTTATTTGCACGAATTGTAAACCACAGAGGGGGTGACCCCCCGCCCCATGATCTAGAGCAGGGGTGCTTCGCTCCAGTCCTCAAGCCCCCCAAGAGGTCAGGTTTTCAGCATATCCCTGCTTCAGCACAGGTGGCTCAGTCAAAGACTGAGCCTCTGATTGAGGCACCTGTGCTGAAGCAGGGACTGATTGAGCCACCAGTGCTGAAGCAGGGATATCTTGAAATTGCAGATTTGTAAAAAGGTGGCTCAATCAGTCCCTGGTCCATCACAGGTGGCTCAATCAGAGGCTCAGTATTTGACTGAGCCACCTGTGCTGAAGCAGGGATATCCTGAAAACCTGACCTGTTGGTTCGGTCTTGAGTACTGGAGTTGAGCACCCTGACGTAGCGTAAACTGCAGATTTACTCCTGAGCTGTAGTTACACTACCAGACTTTCTCAGTTTGTTGGGAACTTATTTATAATATCATGAATATGTCTCCGAATCTCGAATATCCGCAGCCTGCTTTGTTTCTTTTCTGGTGCACTGTTACATATATTTAGTTTAGTTTTAGTTATGACATTTTGTCTTTTATGGTAAAATATAATTAAGTAATATAATTAAGTTTATCCTAATATAAGGGTTTCTATTTTATTATGACGTATAGTATGTGTGCTACTTTTAAAGTACCATAAGCATACAGTATTTAGACAAAAAAAAAATTTTGCTTCTTAAAAGAAAATGCATTTTGTTTATTAGATTTTGTTTTTTAAATATCTGATGCAAACTCCTTTTGCAACATCCATTTCATTTCCACTCGTTATCTCAGAGGGACGTCTAATTAATTGAGCTGCTGTAAACAGCAGTGGTCTCGGCATAAATCATGTTAAAACATGTTCCACTTATTCAATTAAAAATCACCATCTTTTCCTTTTTTTTTACCCATATCACGTCAATAAATTGTCCAATATTATAATTATGAGCACCCCTGGACTAGGCTTTAGGGCTTAAAATGCTGAATTTTAGTAACAAATTCCTAATGGTCAATATAATAAATTTGACGTACTAGGTAGGATGAGTGATTTTCACTGAAATACATATTCTGTTTAACATGGTATACAATATTGTGCCTAGGTCTTAGATCTGTGGCTAAGGCCACTTTGTGAATACAGCATGGTAAAAACATAATTTAAATAGGTGCCTCTTGGCCTGGTGCTTGGAAACCCTAGCCACATGAGATTATTACAAATAAGCATAGCAAACATGGTAAGACAGAGGAATATGCTGACCACCAAAACAATATAACGTGCCTCAAATTAAGTGTAATGCCAGACTCCCTATTCCAGAAAAATGCACTACCAATAATATTCTGTGTACCTTTTACAATAGAGAGTAACGGGACCGCATAAGGAATTAGTGTAGCATTTTTTCACAGAACTGGAACTAAAATAATTAGTGACAATATGTGCAACGTGTGAACAAAATGCATCTTCTTTATCAGCCCTTGGATTTAAAAATGATGGGCTGGTGCAAAGATTATGGTGAGATAAATTGCATATTATGACAAAAGGAACATTTACGTTTCTGACTTCTTTTCGGATAATAATGCATGTTTAAATATAGTAATCATGTGCAATCGTTCACAATAATATATGGAAGTTATGGAACGGAGTATAAAATAAATCAACTTGTGTAAATGATTACATCTGCAGTGTAAGCCTTTTTATTTTACACGTCTTTGTATATAATGATAAGATCCGTGCCTAAATAATGCATAACCGCCATGTCCTGACTCGTCTGAATGAATGTGGATTAAAAACTTGTGGCCCAAGCAATGTACCCTTTAGTGTTATTCTTTAGTGACTCTGCCACGTTTACAAATATGTACCTTTGCAATGAGCCAAACCAAAGTGTAAACTCGTGATCTATTTTTAATTATATGATTTCTTTTGTAGTGGTTGTGATAAACGTTTTGCTAACCAGTGGAGTATTAATTTATGTATTTATGTTGTTTAGAATCAATGCAATATTGATTAGACTAGAGGTGGCCAAATCAGTCCTCAAGGGCCGCCAGCATATCCCAGCTTCAGTACAGGTGGCTCAGTCACTGCTTCAGCACAGGTGGCTCAATCAATGGCTCAGTCTTCGACTGAACCTCTGAATGAGCCACCTGTGCTGATGCTGGGATATCCTGAAAACCTGACCTGTTGTTTGGCCCTTGAGGACTAGAGTTGTCCACCCCTGGATTAGACTTCATAACAATGTTTCAGACCTGTGTAAATGGGTATGACAGGTGTTCTTGCGGTTCTTATGAACTCAAAAATACGATTAGAATAGTCATAATTATAAAACGGCAAGTACAAACTCGAGGCTTAATAAACTGAGGCACTAGAAATGAGTTTAAAAATCCTACATTTATTACAACTCTATTTCTCTATTTTACCACTTTGCATTCGACAAAATTATATATGGAGATAACTCTATGTTCCATACTCTCTTGATTTGCTAAAATGTCTCATAAGACGAACACACAAATATTTATCACGTGTTCCTTTTTGGTAATGCACGTCGTTTTTATGGTGACGTGTTCAATTCATTTCCATACACGGTTCTACCATACGTATTGCTCCTCGTTCTTCACAGGGCAGTATCTGCTGTTTATTGGACAGTGTCCTAACCTCTTGTACCAAGGCTTGCAACATCTGTATTGCTTGGAACATTGCTTTTATCTGTAAATTTACCCAACCATTAAATGTTGTACGTTGGCATACCGTGTACTGGCTCCATCATCTTACACCAAAGAAAACAAAGTAATGGTTATGAATCCATTTGTCCTAGAGCCATAACTGGTCATTTGCAAAAAAAAAAAATTTGGAAACCGGTTTAAATAGATTTAGTTTTGTTAATGGCTTTACTTAGCAGCCTTCTGCTGTAAAACACCAGGCATTGGACGACGCCTTACAGCTAGAGATGGGTGTGAATGTGTCTCAATTCAAGCTGCTCTCTCCATCTGGGCGCAATTGAATGTGCGGTGGTGGCGGGTGACACACAACGGTAGGCAAATGTCCCTTTTTAAACCCAGTGTATTTCCATGTCGGCGAAAGATTTGCCCAACTCTACTTCCAGCCCATTCCAGTACCGAACAATGGTGTTTTACGACAGAAGACTACTTGATAAATATGGGCCTTCATGTCTTGCACCTAAATCAGGTTAAGCGCATGTGAACTTGTCACACATGGAAACATTGCTGTAATGGTTATCAATCAATTGGGTCATGCTACATATTATAGTGCTATTGATTCATTATACTTTACTAGCTGGAAGTGCCCGGCGTTGCTTGGGAATTATAAGAAACCAACCTCACCCCCCACCCCTCCCACTTTCCTTTAATATCTTGTGCTATACAAGAACATGCTATTATTATGATGTCCACAATTCTACCTCCAGCATTCTTAGACCGCGGCCAGGGTGTGAGCACCGGCACGTACGGCTCTTAACAAAATGCAGGGGATCTATGGGCCCGGCCATAGTGCGAGGAAGCAGATTTTTCAGCCGACGAAAGATTTTGATTTGGTCGCGTGACGGCCCGGTCACGTGCGCAATTCGGCCAATGAGAGTGAACTGCTCACGTGACATCACGGCCACACCTCCCTGTTGCGCACGTCATACAAATCCCAAAGGTCACGGATCGCTCAAGCTACAGGCGCACGTGACGCCATGCGCTCTGTCGCCGCCTTCTATATCCGAGGCCTTCTTTTCTTCCCACGTGCCAACTGATTACCTCTATTTCTGTGTCTGCTTTCTGTCTAAACTTTATAGCTATCTGACTCTCCTTATCTGCCACCAGGCTATGTGCATTGTGATGCCACGTGCCAGATACATAGCCTAACAGGCTTAAGGAAATTGTAATAACTCCTAGAATTAAAAATAGAAGACCCAATTTCTAAACCTAGACAAAAATCTGCTCCTTGATCTCCGGAATCATCATGTATGGTTACGATATCTTAAAACATAGGTGGGCAACCAATTTTTCAATGTAGCCACAGGTGTGGTGCACCTGTTGTTACACCCCCAATATCAGTCTCTGGCGACACTGGAGTCTGGGCTCCGCCCTGCCGTTCTCTGATCGGTCTTCCTCTCCTCCACTCGGCCTCCTCAATGTCCGCGGCCCGTCCCCTCAGCACCAGCGCTTCCATCGGCTGCCGCCAGCGCCGCGCTTCCCGCCTAGACACATTTTTACCGGACACGCTGGCAAACTCAAATTCGCCACACTTGCATGCCCAATTTGTCACTTGTGGCGATTGTCGACAGGGTTGCCCACCTCTGCCTTAAAAGGTGTCCAACTTCAAATTCATAGCGAACAGACAACTTTGCAAAATATATTGTAGATTATTCACAAAGGAGAAAACTAACCTCTGTTTAATCATTGTACACCCATTTAACAAATTGCAGTGCTTATAAAAAATATTTTAGATTTCGGTGAAAATATCCCTTATACACCTTTTCTTCTCTTTCACTCTCAACATCAACTGGCTCTGCTGTCACGTAAGCATCTCCAGAATTGTGACCATGCAGTTGCATAAAGTGCATGTTCTTCTTCACTGAAGTTTTCTTTAAAAAAAAATGCTTCATTCAAAGGTGTTCTCTTCTGGAGGCTACGGCGGCGTCCATGCTGCCGAAGACCGCGCGGGGGCGTGCGCGGTGAAATCACATTGCCTTAAGGCAGTAATAGCGCGGGCGACAGCAGGAGGGGGCGCACGGTGCGGGAAGAATCAGTTCAAACTGATTCCTCGGCGCGACGGGCAGGTCACGGGAGCGGTTCGCCCAATGAGGGCGAACCAGCACTGTGACATCACAGACACGCCTCTAAACACACACCCCCACGTCACATCTACCTTGGCCAGAAAACGCTCCCGCTAAACGCGGGAGCCGCTGCGCACGCCACAGCGCAGTCTTTGGCTGCATGGATGCAGCCTTAGAAGACATCAGTTATCCTGCACATTATCACTTTGCTTCATTTACAAACTGTACATTAGAATATGCCTCTCGCATTGTCCCAGAGTTTAAAACTTCCGTAGGGTCGTGGTAATCTGCATGGATTTGCACAATGGTTATTTAGAAAAAATATTTGGTAATGTTTACCAGATTGTTGATAACAGATGAATTCCACAATGGTGGGCAACAATAATAGGGGTGTTTAAAATAGAAGGAAGTCTGCAAATCGCAGCGGTATAGTATGTGTTTAGGTAGACTAAGGAATCCACTATATAAAGAACAGATACAGTATGTGCTGAAAACCAGAAGTGACTTTGCATGGATACTATTGATAGTAACAATCCTTGTCTTGTCTTGTCTCTCTCTTTATATAGCATATCATTTGCTTGGAGTTTGATCCCATACAACTGTAACCCTTCATTCTTAGAAATGATTTAAAAGCAGTGTCTATTTTTCCAAGATCTTCCTATGGTTCAATTCTGACCTTATTCCAGCTCTTTGGGTATAGGCACCTGTATAAAACAAAAGAAAGTAATCATGATTACATTTTAATATTTCATCAAATTGATACAAAGTCGAACTCAGAAGTTTGAAACAATATAGTTCTAATGTTTTTGTCTGACACACAGTCACAAACTGTCACATACACAAAAAATACAAACCATCAGATCCAACTGACAACATCCTGCCTCATGTACCAATAGCCACCATGATAACCTATAGTAAAACCATGCAAAGATCAAAGGTATTCGTTTTTAAATGGTGTTACCATGCTAAAAAGCAACAGGGGAATGACTTTCAAATGAAAACATTAATGAATAATCATACAAAATAAAAGGTATCCATAATTAGTGATCACCTAAATTATGACACCATTACAATATGACTTCCAAATTGGGCCTTGGAGAGAACTGTTGCAGGCATATTGTAAATGTTTTCTACTGTGCAAATCATTTATCTAAAAAAAAAAACATTTAGTTAAACACAATGCTCTTACCGCTTTAAGATAAGCCACATTGCTATGACGAATATCTTTTAAAAGCTCGTCTCTGGGCGTGAGTTGTACACGAGGAGGCGGGCGTCTTCTAGGTACTGGCTTGAGGGTCTTAATCACGTCTTTGAGATTGGCTCCCTCTCCTCTTTCCGAATCTTCTGACGCACTTGATTTGGGCTTTGTTCTCTTAAGCTGGATCATATCTCGGAGGCTGGTTTTTTCAGACTGCTCCATTAGCTTTTGGGCAGTAGATTTCGGCTGAAACCTTTTAAGCTTCACTGCTTGAAAAGAGGGAGGCAGGGCATTGCTGTGGTTTTCTGGAAGATTTGTTGGCTTCTCATTACTTGGTCTACTGCGCATGGTTTGTGACACAGAAGGTGTTGGTTCCTCAGGAATTGTTTGCATTCTTGAGTTGGGTAGAGGCCTACCCAACATTTCCCAAAGTCCTGGAGGTAACCCTAACCCTAAACCATTCTCCAACATAGTTATGATCTCCTCTTGGTCTTTCGTCTCCTGCTGTTTTTGCTCCTCTTTCCTCTTCTGCCTTTGTTTGTCAAGATTTCTTGTGAGTAAGTTGGTAACAACCATCCTGGGACCAGGAAGCTCAAAATGGTATCCCATTTTCAGCAGCGTGTTATTAGCCTTCAGCAGTCTTGATATTTCCATTTCTGCATGGTGGCCCAACATATGTCTCTGATTGTGGAATCGCAGCTCTGTTAAGGACTCGTTAAACTGCAAACATCTCAAAATGGCAATAATTCCTTTGCCCGACATACAGTTAGACTCAATGTTTAAGGTGACAATGCTTCTGTTTTCACGTAACATATTAGCCAGAGTATATGCCACGTTATCATCGGCTCCCACATTCGTCAAACTAAACGTTTTCACATGTTTGTTTTTCTTCAAAGCATTTACGTAGTCAACCAGCATTTCTTTGGGAATATTCTCAATGTTGTTCAGATTGACTTCTTTTATTTCTGAATTATTTTTCCGGATATTCTGTAATGTTTTATCTACGTTGGTTTGGTTACCAGAAGGCCTAGCACTCATCTTAATGAAACTAGCATCAATAGCTAATTTATTTGGTATGTTTAATTTCGATACCTTCTCAATTGGCTTTTTATCTTCCTTTTTTTCAACAGGTTCTGAAGTGTCACCAGTTATTTGATTGCTGTTGCTGCCCTCGTTTTTGTTTGCCTCTTTTGTTATAATTTCCGAAACGTCCCCATTTTCTTCAGATTTTGCCTCTTTTGTTATCATTTCCGAAACGTCCCCATTTTCTTCAGATTTTGCCTCTTTTGTTATCATTTCTGGAACTTCCCCATCTTCTTCAGATATGGTAGGACTTTCGCAATTTTGGGGTACACTTCCATTGTGTGTTATCGTTCTGGGTTTTGTGTCGGCACCGCAGTGTGTTTGTGCTGCTTGTTCATCTTCTTTTTTTACAACTTCCGGGACATTTTCTTCCTTGATTTCTTTTTTATGTCCCTCAAGTGTTTTTTCGAAACCATTTCTGCTCGCGGCATCGTTTTCTTGACTTTCCGTTTTCTCAGTTTCGTTTCTCGCACGATTTCTCTAGTAGTCATAAATTATACAAACAAGGTACATGTAAGTGAATTGGTAGAATATCTTTACATACAGTATGCAGTTACATTTGTATGTATACAACGTTGTGTTTCATGTCAGTGTATTAATACATTTGTGTTGACGTTCTCGTCTCCTTTGCAGTGTAATTTGCACAGAAGGGATCATTACCTCTAGTAAGAAGGAATAAAGAGACGCTGACTATGCATGGATGAGACTTCCCCTTGTACAAAATGGCGCTACATGTTGCATACGATAGATTGAGGTTAACTAAATGGTGCTAAGGCTTAGCATGGTTGTGTAACTCTGGACCATAATCCCAAATTAACTATTTATTTTCCAAATTGACTTGAAATGTAAATTGTGATTTTACCAATATACATTGTACATGACTGGTATTCATATTGAAATGAAGGAAGATATATTTCAGATATTTTTTAAATCAAAGTGAAATTGTCTAAATGAAAAGTAAAATAGTAGTTGTGTTTTACACGTGAAAGGAGCTGGAGTATTATCTGAAGGTGAACTTAATTCTGTCACCATGACAAGTTATACATTTTTTGTTTTTGATTCCCACATTTTTGTCTTTAGGCTACATTTCTGTGAGGATATATTCCATAGAAGTAAAAAACACGCAGAGTGTTAGAGTTAGAACCCTTAGTGGTATCCCATTTAGAGGACTAAAATACAGATAGTGGTATAATAATATTTTTGCCTGCACAGCACTGACAACGTACTAAGCAATTGCATAGAATTTTTCAGAAACACTGAGTCCCTGTCCTGAAGAGCTAACAGTCTAGTTTTGGTGTTTGAGGTACAGGGAGAGCTGTCACTGGGTTCAAACCAATTTTACTCGCTTTAAAAGCAGTATTTCATATTCCAAGAAGTGAGGTGGACATGCTGAATTATATGCCGATACGAAGGCACAGATCTCACTATAACTGGTATGATTCCTTATTGTACCTTATCATGACCCATACGGTATTCTGACATACCACCCTTTAGAAAATCTAAGTGTATACCTGCTTCAACTTCATAATCCTTCTTAAAGAAAATGGAAATTACACATACACTTCAAGCTCCTCACCCCCTACCACATGCAGCACTTATCATCTGAGATCTGACTCCAAAAGACTGTTCATGGTCCCAAGGTTCAACAAAGTATCCGGCCGCTCCTCCTTCTCTTACCGTGCACCCCAAAACTGGAACAGTCTACCGGAGTCTCACAGCCGCCACCAGTTTAAGTTCTTTCAAAACTAAGGCTGTCTCACATTTTAATCTGGTATGTAACTGTTACATACGCCTATAATATATATTATCTTTAACTGTGCATGCACTGTCTTGTATATAATGTATACCCTGTTCACTTAATGTAACTATGTATTTGTCAT
Organism: Ascaphus truei; assembly: GCF_040206685.1. NCBI lineage: Eukaryota > Metazoa > Chordata > Amphibia > Anura > Ascaphidae > Ascaphus > Ascaphus truei. The sequence continues at coordinate 23,838,387 of NC_134499.1, forward strand.
CATAACTCTATGCCCAGGACATACTTGAAAACGAGAGTATATTAGTGTATTACTTCCTGGTAAAACATTTTTATAAATAAAAACACCAGACCTTCCCAGATCTGCCATATAAATGATATGGGATGCATCTTCTGTTTGCTCTTTAACACAGAGAATAACTTGCACATGGGTCTTCAATCACCATTGTGATGTCTTTATTATTGCCTGGAGGGGGCTAAAGGGCATTAGGGTCAGTGAGGCCACGGTTGTAAAGTGTGGCAGGAGCCAATAACGTTTTCTTTCAAGTTCATCGGTAGACGGAAGAATGCTCCTATTTTATCTGTTGTATCGTGAGTACAGCTCAACCCTGTTATAACGCGATCCGTTACAACGCGAATCCGCTTATAGCGCGATGCAAGCGTGGCTCCCAATTTTCGTATTTATGAATACTTTACAACACGATTATTAGTGTCTTAAATACTTTATTGTACAATGCATACAATTGTACATTATTTCTCCAACGCGATCCGCTTATAACGCGATGTGATTCTTTGGACCCCAAGCACAGCGTTATAAGGGGGTTGAGCTGTATTTTCAAGAAGGGATGTCGACCAATTACCTCTATTTAGGTACTTGCTGTATACACATTGTACTTGCAAACATTTTTCGCTTGACTATCGTGTTGAAAGTATTAAATGCTGATCTTATTCTCTTTTTTTTATATATAGATTAAGAGCGGGACAGCGGTTTTGAGGCCTCCATATTTTTTACTCAGTTAAAACAGCAACTGCCGTACAGGGAGTATATTTCAAAGATAATTGCAACAGTCGTGGCTTCAAATCATCAAACCTTGTCTCTGTAGAAGAGATGCTTGTTCTAAGTATATTATTGTATAAGAAAGAAACACTATGGGCTTTACTCTCTATCCGTCGATTGGGCCGGTTTTGGATGAAATTCCCCACTGAAAGCGGCTGCGACAGCGGATATAGAATAATCCCTTCTGATTCCTATTTTAAGGAGTCAGACGTCCCACAAGCATTAAAAGGTTGCAGTTTGCTTTGCGCCCATTCATATAGCACATGTTCAATATCTAAAAGTATAGCCCGCTACAGCACCAGAACACAAAAGGAAAACTATAAATGACCTTACTTGGGGTACACAATTTAATGTGGATTTTCCCACCACCACTAAATATACTATGGACGTGAGCAGTCTGGAATGGCATCATGCGCTCTGATGGCTTATACTGTTATGTCCCCCAAAAGCCTGCGAGAGATGGTAGCAGTCTACAGGGGCAGGACACCTTGACTAATATTTTGTTATTGTGTGGGAAGCCATCCTACCAGAACAATCTAGAGCAGGGGTGGCCAACTCCAGCCCTCAATGGCTATCAACAGGTCAGGTTTTCAGGATATCCCTGCCTCAGCACAGGTGGACAGAGATGCCCCCTCCTGATCTAGAACTGTTGCGACCTAATTTTTCTACTATATGAAATCAGCTTGAACTGCCTGGTTTGCGCTCTGTTGTTCTGTACTTGAGGTTTAACATGCTTGGGGCATTGTTTAATGCAGCTAATGATCACATGAACATGCTATATGCAATGTTGCAATGCAAACATGACACTGATTGAATCATTTGCACATATGTGTCATTCCTGGTACACTGAATAATGACATCCCTGTTTGCAGTACCAAGACGAGACTTTAACCTCCTCTGCAATGAAGCTATAGTCATAAGTATTTCGGTATTAGCTGTAGCACTTGAAACAGGTCACTTTCTGTGACACATCGTCTAAGTCGGGGCGGCCAACTCCAGTCCTCAAGGGCCACCAACTGGTCAGGCTTTCGGGATATCCCTCCTTCAACTCAGGTGGCTCAATCAAGGACTGAGCCACTGATTGAGCCACCTGTGCTGAAGCAGGGATATCCTGAAAAGCTGACCTGTGGGTGACCCTTGAGGGCTGGAGTTGGCAGCCCCTGGTCCAAGTCCTTCTTCTAATATCCTGAGAAAATAAATCTCAGTGGACAAAACATATCTAAAATAATATGTTTCCTAATGAATGACATTTCCCACAATGATGTTTACCTCTGATGGTAAAAGTGTAACAGGAAGCCTCTCCTCTTCTAACATGCGCTTTGATTCCTTTTCCCAGTGCAGATGAGAGATGAGAGATCGGTGGTCAAAGTGCCCTGTTGGGGGCTTTTCCGTCTGATCCCTCTGTATCATCCCAACTGGTACTTCTGGATCCGGGGCCAGCACCTCCATTTCAGTCTGGAGCTCTCGAAGTTCTTCTGGAGAAAGATTGGCTAAAATTTCATCCTCGTCAATATCCTCAAACATCTCCTCTAGGTCGGAATCCTGGCTGTGCTGAGACATTGTTAGGGCAAAGTATAGTGTGGTCTCGAAACTAAAACAACAGAGGAATGAATAGGCAGCTAAACTGCTGTATTGCCTTGCAGTGTACAATCGGGGAGAGTTCTGAGGCTCACTGGGACTTCAGCTGATGCTAAGTCTATATTAAGCTGTGAGAGGCTGGTTAGAGAATTTATGGAGGTGCTGCCATGTTCTGTTTTCAGCAACTGGTGTCAGCTGTGCAAACGCCTCTGACATTTCAGTGCAGCTGGTACCCCCTCCTCATTGTGTAATACACTTGGTGGTCTTGTCTATTTTCTAGAGCTTTCTGGTCATTCTAAGAACCTCACCCATCTACCTGAGTTTATAGAATTATTATTCTACAGATTTGTACCTAACGGGTGTTAGAAAACAACCACCAAAGGGGAGGCATTCAAAGCAACATGGGATATAAAATGTTACTGGGCATGTCGGTCTTTCCTAAAATGTGGTAACCTTGGTTACATGTAAGGATGAGCAGTTTTGTGTCTTCTAAATCCAAACTGTGAAATTCGGAATGAACTTTCGAATCCAAGTGGAATACGAGCCAAAACCGGAGAAAAGCTCATCCTCAGGTCTGTTTCTGTTTTTAATAAACTCTGCAAACTTTTGGTATTGAATCAAGTTTCGGCAAACAAAACACACATTTTTTTCCCCGTTGACAATGAAATCCAAAACATAACATAGTAACTCATGTGAAATTGCAACATTTCACGACTCATTGAAGGAACGTTTCAGTGAGTAAAGACACTGACTCTGCAAACAATGACGCTGAGTTTGAATCGGGTCTGGTTCACTTCCTGGTGTCGGCTCCTTGTGAACTTGGGCAAGTCCCTTTTTCTCCCTGTGCCTCAGGCATCAAAAATAAAGATGATAAATTCATGTGGGCAGGGACCTGTGCCTGTAACATACCTATGTGCCGAGTACTGAGCACTATACTGTCATTGTGTGCACTTTGAGTCCTATTGGAAGAAAAGCGCTACATGAAATAAAGTTATTATTATTACATTTTTTTATCTCAAGGTATAACATTTATGACTGGTTATCGTTCATTTTAATTTAATCTTATTCACTTTATTTTCATAGATCTGGTTGATGTTTTTTTTCCTGCAACTTTTTGTTACAATTCCAAAATGCCCCACTCTTATCCTGAATATTGTTTAAAATTCTGTTCGTTTTGTCTTCTCTCTTTAGATTTGTACTGTTATAAATCCACAGAGTATGCACATACACCTCTAACTGTAAAAAGAAAAAAGAAAAAACACAAAAGCGCACCAAGATTGAGATATAATGTGTATTCACAACAAATAAAAATAGTAGTAAACACTTACATATATAAAAACTTTAATGGTCCAGATCACGATCGTAACTTCTTATGATAGGGCAACAGATGGGATGAAAAGGGGGTGATTTCAGTCTTTAGGAACAAGCCCCGCGCGCTGGGGCTGTATTCTTAGGCTGTGCTGCGTTTTCAGCTTCACACGCTTGTCGACGTGATGGTCTGCGTAACGAAGGGTGTCGCTGGTCTGTTTATTACATACAGCCAGTCTTCACACAAGTGTTTTTATTGCTATTTACGATCTTAACGAAAAACGGACGGGCACCTCCGGGACTACTACCGGGGGCCTCATTCGCTGCGCATGCGCGTTACGCAGACCATCACGCCGACAAGCGTGTGAAGCTGAAAACGCAGCACAGCCTAAGAATACAGCCCCAGCGCGCGGGGCTTGTTCCTAAAGACTGAAATCACCCCCTTTTCATCCCATCTGTTGCCCTACCATAAGAAGTTACGATCGTGATCTGGACCATTAAAGTTTTTATATATGTAAGTGTTTACTACTATTTTTATTTGTTGTGAATACACATTATATCTCAATCTTGGTGCACTTTTGTGTTTTTTCTTTTTTCTTGGGACTTGGTATCGCTGTTGGAGTTTTCCTGCTGGGATCCATATTGGAGGTGGGGGCAGACACCTTCAACATCAAGAGCTGCAAAAGATCAGAGAGGAACCACCATTCCAGTTTCCTAAAGAGCAAGAGCGCGGACTGGACTCATTTTTCTACACCTCTAACTGTAAAACAGTTTTTGTGTTCCCTTTATTATTCTTGTCTCTGGAGCTGAACCGTGTTCATTTCAGCTCTGGGGACCCCCTGGTTTCCAAGATACGGTGCACACCAGGAAAGGCGCCACCTGTTACTTACTGGTATTTAAATCCCTGCATCATGTGGCCCAATAGGAAGCAGCGACAGCCGATGACCTCACCCCCATGTAAAAAAAGAGTGCCGTAAAACGAGTAGGAGGAAGAGATCCTTTAAGTGGCAGTTTACTGATATCGGCACTCTCTTCAGCGAGGGTCGAATCATCCCCTAGAGGTTTTTATCGCAGCTAAAAGGGAGCCGTTAATTGAGACAAAAGAGCGGTCTTCTGGGTAACCCTTTTCCAGTAGGTATTGGGGTCCGGCCACGTGAAGGTAATTTGGTGGTTGCATTATTCTATTACTATGATGTCTGAACATATGTGTCTTCTGTGTTTTACAATAAGATAAACAATACATTATACGCTGCCACGTTAGGACGTTCAGACACCAAGCTTTGTGATTTCTCCACTCTGGGCAATCTCATTTACACAACGTCAACAGATAGAATGACATTATAATACACCAAAACAATAGGTAATGAAGTACTTGGTTAGGTGAGCATTTTTTTTTTATTATTGCGTTTTCAGGAGGGAGGGGGTACAAAAAGCAAAAAAGGGTTATGGTGTATTAAACATAACATGGAGAAATAATTAGGTTACAACTTAGGTAGGATATAGTAAGATAGAGTTTGTACAGGGATATTATGCAGTTGTTTAATGTTCAGAGGTCCTGTCTGATCCTTTACTACAGGGATGCCCAACGCCAGTCCATAAGCCCCCACCCGCACCCCCACCCGCACCCCCACCCGCACCCCCACCCGCACCCCCACCCGGTCAGGTTTTCAGAATATCACAGTTTCAGCACAGGTGGCTCTATCAGAGGCTCAGTCAAATACCATGTCTATATGCAGAAGAGAAGCTTGTTCTAAGTATATTATTGTATAAGACAGAAACACTATGGGCTTTAGAACATCGCCTGACGAAGCATATGCGAAACGCGTAGCGAAGGATTGAGTGTCTATAACCTATTTATGGTACTTTACACTCCAGTGTACATTTTATTCCCTGGGTCTTGACTCCATACACGGGACGGTTATTTCAATCCAAAAGATATTAGGGGGCTTTTTCCATACGGGCACTCCTTCGGCGGTTGTCCACACACGAACCCAGAAGTGAACCACCAGAGAGTGTCACCGGTTCAGTCCCAGCGCGCGGGACTGCCTTATAGGAAACTGAGACTGCTTCTCACCCCCCATTTTATCTATTGGAATACCGATGCGTTGAGGAGATTATTTGACCTCCTGTTGATTTGATGCTTACTTCCATGTAAGTTATTTATGTTGTTATTTTATACCTAAATATACCATTGTCCTTACGTTGGTGCGCTTCAGTGTTCCTTTTCTTGGCAGTTTGGTCCACCAACGGAGTCTTCCAACGGTGGACATCTCTGAAGTGAGGGGAAGCACTTCACATCACAGGAGCTGCAAGAGGAAGGAGAAAGAAATACTCGCCTATCATCATCCTAGGAAGCAAGAGCGCGGATTGAATATCTTTTGACTATGGGCTTTACTCTGTATCCACCGATTGGGCCGGTTTTGGATGAAATTCCCCATTGAAAGCGGCAATGTAGCGACGTCACATGACGACGCGTTTCCATGGCAACGCAACATCACGTGATGCCGTGACGCTGCAGAAGAAAGGCCGCTCTTCAATGAATCACCCGGACCGGTATGTACCAACAATCCGGCCCTGATTAAAATAAATCCCGTTTTGTGAAAAATCCAGTGGAACCTGCACAATTTGTAGAATTGCAACCCACATATCAAATTGTAAATAATAATAATTAAAAAAAAGAATGATCACACGTTTTGTGCAGCCCCCGGCGAGGGGAAGAACTTCTTGCAGTGTTTACAAGGGAGAGATAAATAGAGAGGTCAATCCGGGCTGTGACCGGCGTTCACATTGTAGTTAATTAGATGGATTACATAACTGGACAGAGGGGACACAAATCTGTCCATCAATATGAAGCTGGGCCTCAGGTCATGCTGAGCCGCAAGATATTAGCACCACTTGCTTTAAAGGTTAATAAGGGACTGCTTCCCAAAAGCTCCTGGAAGAAATGTCATTTTAAGGTTTAGTTATATTCCAGCGTTTTTGATGGGTGGAAAACTTATTTAACCCCAAACTGCCAAAGTTGTCTGTAACCCCTTGGTCTCCTCACAGCAATGCACTACATCAGGGGTGCACAAACTTTTCCCTCTGTGCCCCCCTGCCTGCTCTCCCCCCCCCCCCCCCCTCCTTACCTTGTCTTCTGCATCAAATGAGACCGCAGGGTCACGTGAAGTCATGTTGTCATGGCATCGCGTCGCCAAAGACAAGGTAAGGGAAGGGAAGTTGCAGAGGCCTCACGCGATCCCCCGGCATTTCATTTAAATCTTGCGCCCCCCAGTCTGCGCACCCCTGCACTAAATGATACCTTGGCAGCATGGGGGCTGGCTGGAAATAGCCCTCCCCATGGTTTATACATGTTTACATTATGGTAATTATATGTATGTTACTGATTTTGTATGTAGAGCACTCCCACCTAAAAATAGTCCCTGCCCCCCTGCACGGGAGTGAAGATGTTAAAGATGCGCCATTTTCTAGGAATAAATCGAACTAATGACAGTGGTGTATTTAATAGGTTGTCAAATTTAAATAGGTTTTAAAAAGTGATTTTAAAATAGTTGTCTGTCTGATATTAGTTTTAAAGTCAAAATGTTTATTTATTTTTTTATTTACAACCGGATACTCAGATTTATTTATGCTCTGTCTACATACCAATCAGATAAAATAATAGGATAAGGCAGAGATAAGGGTAGCAATAAGCAGTGTTCGACAAACCTATACATTTGCACGCCCCGGGCGAGTGGATTTAACATCGTGGCAAGCTCCTATTGGCCCAAGCAGCACACGTGTGGTACTAGGTGGCGAGTAGATTTTTTTGTTCGGCGACTAGATTTTTTGGTGATTTGTCGACCACTGGCAATACGGTTGAAAAACGTGATAGGGGCGCCCTTACAACTATATAAAATAATTGTAATATAATTACGACGATTAACATATAAATTAATCCAAAAGCGAATGTGCACAAATACAACCGTGATAAAGTAACAGGATGCTGAAATAGTCCAAAAAAAAAAAAAGGTTCCAAGGATGTAGAAAACTGGAATGAGCCGTTGCTCAGCACATGGAAAGCGATAAATGAAACAACATAGTGTGATATTGTTAATATATAACGGTTCTATATAATAATATATATAATACGGTCGGTTCAGCTAAGATAAAAAGAAAACACATTTTCTGCTTTAACCTAATAAACATATTATTGTCATTAATCCAAAGTAGGTCCTGTTGAATAAGATACAAGCAGCCAAATGGCACCCTTTTTATCAATGAAATAACTATAGTCAGACATGTTTTCCTAAAATAAGTGATACAGTTTCATTCAGTGTCTTGACGACACATGACATTATAAATAATAGAACATAACGCCTGCCAAGGAACACATATGACACCAGCTTGGATTTACCCTGATACTGGAGACAGGAGCATTTTAAAGGTACAGACCTTCTGTGGGATTTAAAAAGGATTAAGTTTATCATGCAATTTCTGATAATATAGCAGCCTGAACTTTAGCGGCCTGGCCAACTTTGCCAGTTGCCTTTCGTGAACTTCTGGCAACTAGCTCTCTGACATTCATGAAACGATCGATGTTCCAGCTTGTGAAGTACTCAGGATTACTTGGGATAGGTTTATGTATCACATCCATACAGGGAAAAAAAACCCTGATATTCTATAGACCAGGGGCGGCCAACTCCAGTTCTCAAGGACCACCAACAGGGTAGGTTTTACCTAGGTTTTACAGCACAGGTGGCTCATTCAACATACCCCTGAAGGAAAAAAAGTTTTGTGAAACGCGTAGGGTTGGGTTATTTACATTTGGATGGGAAAGTATACAGTCCACTGAGAGCCGTCAGCATCCATTCTCAAGAGCGACAAGAACCGGCGACGTCAACGTGTTGAGTGGGCGGACCAAGAACACTGCGAGGAAGTGACTGTGCACCAGCTCCGAGGAGCACGGAACGCGCCGACGCCGGTACACAGCATCTTGGGGACTCGAGCCCAGGCTACCGAGAAGGGACTGTGCCTATTCTGACCAAAGCGTTAAAGATATGTGAATTCGTGAGCGAGGTTCCAAAAGTGTCAATTTGCATTGCTGTTTTTAATTACATTTGTAGCAGTATTATGCTATGTCATTCTTTCTGTTTTTTTTATATTTCAGACGTGAGGCCCGTATAATCTACTGGGTTCAAGCCAATCGCCATCAAGAATCTGATTAAGGAACATCACCTAAGTCCTGTAAGGAATCCGCTCCTGGGTTTGGCTGGAACTCATCCTTGCAGAGCTGTGGAGTTTCCAGACGAACCCTCCCCAGCTGCAAGCAAGTACACTCACTTGTCTCGTGTGCCTTGCAGACAATCTCAGTCTGCGCAGAGGCCGCACCTCTGCTCCACCTCTCAATCCCAGTCATGCATCCCTCCTATTTAAACCCCGTTCTTTCACTTCCTCATGTCTGGACATAGACTTTGCAATTCTTGCTGCAAGTAACTGTGCTTGCCACAGACTTCTCTGTTTGGCCTGGCCTGGCCTGGCTTGGCCTCCTTGTGCCTTCGCCTTGTTCTCCCCCAGCCTTACCTGTCTTCCCGAGCTGAAGCGCTGGATCCCCAGCAGTGTGGCTTCTGGTTCTTCGCCTCCTCCAAGCGGAGGCTATTCTTATGCTGAAGCCCCTGTGCTGAAGACTCTTGCTTCCTAAGGCCTTTCTGCCAAGTAGCCCCGGCGCTGCTTTCCTTCCTCCTGGCAGACTTCACCTTTGCCGCGCTGAAGCAACTACACTGACGTCCTCAGTGTTTCCTGTGGCGTGTCTGCACTCCTGGATTTCCGTGGCCTTCTCCCTCATCCTGTTCCTGTTGCCTCTACCAGGGTCCCATAGTGCTGCAGCACCTACGCTGAAGCGCCTTCGCTGAAGTTTTCCTGTTGCCGAATTTTGCTTGTGACCTCTACCTTCGATCCTGTGCCGCCTGCCCTGACCCCGGCTTGCCCGCACGACTACGGACTACGCAACTCGGACCCGGCTTCGTGGTCTAAGGTCGGTGTGTACACATCCCTACCTCAGCCCCGCGGTCCGGCCCTGGTTTGTGGCGAGCACGTGTGTTACAAGTCCCCAAACATGAATGTGAGTGACTAGGGCAGGTCCCTTTTTTAGTCCATCTCACCATCACTGGAAGGCTTAAAGGGCAGTATGATATTCGGGGAATCTGTATCAATGTTCACCCCTATTTTCAATATATGTATTATTCTTTAGTAGTTTTTGATAATTTATAGTTCACTACCACATCATTGTTTGGTGTAAAAGGTACATGTTCACTAAATGAATCACATTGATTTTCACTAATATTAAGATTGGTGATGGGAATAAAGTTGCCAGGTGGCTTCTCCAAAAATACTGGACACACTGGTGAAAGGTGCGACGTGCTCGACACACACAACGCACAAACACCTCTCCGCTCCATGCTGTTTCCTCCTCTCCTTGGCCCCACCCCCAGGCTCCTAACACTTCCTTCTGATTGGCTGCATTACCCAGCAGCAGCCAATCAACAACAGCCCTGTTCTCTCCCTGCTCAGGGAAATCCCACGGCCCCCCAAGCACGTCAGATAACTATGTCAAGAGAGGTAATACCGGTATACAAATATATGTCCAGTATTACCTCTCATTTTTTACTGGACAGTGTCCAAATACAGGACAGTCTGGTTCAACACTGGACATCTGGCATCCTTATGGACATGGGAATCACTTTGAGGATATACATCCATAAACACTATTATTTTTTTGTTTTCTGTGCACTTTTGCGTCTGAGTACCCGCGCCCAGGAGGATTATTGTTTTCTACATCTGCTGCTGGGTTTGCGTGTGATAATTGCCTCTTTATTCGCCCCAAAAATCATGCATAACTTTTTTTTTTTTGCAACACCCATGCCGCTTGATGGGAGTTTATTGAACAGCACCCTCAGCGTTTGTTTCGCTGCAGCTGCAAAGTGGTGCAAAAAATCCAACTAAGAAAGTAATAAAGAACTTTCCAAAGTATCAAAGGAGTTTTCACTTGTTTTGCGCTGCGTGATTCAGATTGCATATTGGGGAGCGTCTTTATTATAATAGACATTAAAGGCCATGTATTGTAAGCAGTGGTCAGCCATAAGAAACCTACCCGTGCTGGTGGACACCTATATGATTACTCATACCGTATTTCTACTCAGGCACAATTTTTTACCTTGCTAAATGTCACATGCCATCCTCTTCATTTCTCCAGGCTTTGATACAGAGCGCAGGTGCCAGTCTCGCGGTGTGTTCACTTTCTATTATCTGAGCAAACCAAGTAAACAAGAGCAGCGTACACATGTGCATTAATCTGTAATGCAATATGGGGATTATATCTGTTCTGTTCTTGACACAACATCCAAGCACGCTTGCTACAGAGCAGGGTTTTTTTTTTTTTTTTTTTTAAAGCACCAGTCACCCTTCTGTTGTGAAACATGAAAAAACACACACACACACACACACACACACACACACACACACACACACACACACACACACACACACACACACACACACACACACACACACACACACACACACACACACACACACACACACACACACACACACGTATGTTAAGTTATGAATCCCTTGCTGCAGTGGAAGTGCTGTATGCTGGGTGATAATGGTGAAAGGCGGGGTTGCAGACCTGCCTAAGACATGCAGATGAGCATACAGTAATATTACCATTTGAGATAGATATTGACACACAGTGTACACACACACACACACACACACACACACACTATGATTTTGATTTCCTGAAGCTTCATTAACGCAATTTTAGCAGCAGAATACGGTTGGAGACAATAAAGTACAATATTCACTGCGTTCTGCTGGTTGTGTCCATGATGAATGAGACTGCAATGTTCTGGATCTGAAAAGTACTATTTAACATCACTGGCTACTTACTACCTCAGAGAGAGTGGAGTTGGAATTTTATAGTCAGCTACATACAGTATATGGAACCAGGACACATTATATTGCGATTTCCTGGATATCGCCACTGGTGCTAGAAATGTGCAATCTTTGTATTTAGGAAGTTTTCTCACGTGCTCAGCATTATTAAATATACCCCTGTACTAGTCTTGAGTCATTCATGTTTTGGCAAAAGCCAGCACATCTGGAAATAGGATGGTTCTGAAACAAATGACATTACCCCAAATTCTGACTCTGTATTAAGTGTGTAATTCTAATGTTATGCCACTAGATGTCAGGATTCTTTTATCATAAAACCCATGAGACAGACAGCAGGCAGTGATATGATCACCTCCCTTTATACTTCTTGTTTCACAACTTACAGGAAAATACTGTAAGTATGAAAAAGACAAAAATTCTCCTCTAACACACAACCCTCTAAATCAGGGATGCCCATCTCCAGGATATCCCTGCTTCAGCACAGCCACTGATTGAGCCAACTGTGCTGAAACAGGTATATCTTAAAAACCTGACCTGTTGGGAGGGGTCTTGAGGACCGGAGTTGTGCACCCCTGCGCTAAATCACAATGCAACTGTCAAAAAGTGAGAAAATATTGCACACCAGTTACAAAAAACGCGAAGAGCTAAAAACGCACAAAGTCTGTAATAACCAAAGAATGTCAGAAATTTAGCCCGACTCCAATATAACAATAGGTGGGCTACATTTTGGGCTCCAAAGACCTTCTTCAAGCTCATTCCTACACCATGCATGTAGTATACAGGGAAGTCCCTGTCCATAATTCTCTGGCTTATGCAAAAAGGGAGAGATTTAAAATAAAGAGAAATCACACGTAGGGGCCTATTCACGTAACTGCGAGTTGTGTCAATCTTTGCCCTTTCAGAGCGGATTGGCACGCGTTGCTATCCTATAAGCCCTTCTCACGTGTCCAATCTGTGTCTAAAAGGCTTTTTTAGTCGCGGTTTCACTCCGGCTCTGCCAATTCAATCAAATTGTCAAAAAAGCCTAAAACTCACCTTTTATTTTTAACCACAACTGCAATTCTCGTGGCTCCGATATGCAAACCGCTTCTAAAAACGTGCGTTTCGAGGTTGGTATTGCGAGTTCCATATTGTGAGTTCTGTCCTGAGCCTGAAATATGGGTATTGCCGAGAAAGCAAAGTCCATATCTCGGCAGAATCTATATGTCTTTATTTTATTTATAACAAATGTTTTACCAGGAAGTAACAAACACACAGATACCCAGCAAGCTCTCAGAAACCCCCCCAAATTACCACAAAATATATATATGTATATAAGTGTCAAAAGGAGTGTTACTGGGCATGGCTTGGCTAATTGTATAAAACAAGAAACAAAGAAGCCCAGAGCAACATCCAATGTGCCAAAAATACACAGTGAAATACCTATATATCTCTTGAAAAAGGGGTAATTTAGTTAACCCTTTGGCCAAAGCGTGTAAGCCAGCGAGCCACTTTCAAGGCATGACCATAATATTGAACCATCCTTCCTCTAATTATAGAGGTAAATAAGGATTTTAATCAGTTCGTATTTAGGACCTGCGATATTATGGTCATGCCTTGAAAGTGGCTCGCAGGCTTACACGCTTTGGCCAAAGGGTTAACTAAATGACCCCTTTTTCAAGAGATATATAGGTATTTCACTGTGTATTTTTGTCACATTGGATGTTGCTCTGGACTTCTTTGTTTCTTGTTTTACCAGGAAGTAATACATTGAGAGTTACCTCTCATTTTCAAGTCTGTCCTGGGCACAGAGTTATAAGTTATAACAACACATGGTTATATTAAAAGAACAGCGGTTATATAGTCAATTCACAGACATTTCATGTACAGATAGAGTTGGATTATTGTCAGACTGTGGATGGAGTTATATCCACCTCAGGTCATTGCGCTTCGAAAGCACGTACAATCTGGGCGTTTTGGTTTTTGACCCATGCAATGTCACTTTTATAGACGTGATTTAAACAATCTGATTTGCAATGGAGAATAAGGTTTTTTCCCACCGCGCCGTTTGATTTCACTGAGTATTTGACTCATATATTATCTGTCCAAGCGCCATAAAAGTTTTTTTTTGTGTCCCAACCTGACAACTTCGGCGCTGCGAGAATAGGCCCCTAAGTCTCCCATCTGGTATTGAGCAAGCCATCTGCATATTTTCAATGTCTGCAGTCAACATCCATTCCCAGCAGTTGTAGAGGTTTCAGTATGCACGGGGTATGGCTTTCTCGCTCTATTTTGTACAAATACATTCTATAAAGAAAAGAAGTGACTGGTCTCAGAGTTTTCTTCATGCCACAGTAGAGCTCATTAGAAATAAGAAAACAAAGACAACCAAAATTCTCACAATTCCTTTTTATTGGACCCATACAAAATAGGCCCCGGAAATCAGAAACAGAATATGCAAAAGGAATTCCTTCCGGAAATGGCTATACAAAAGAAATAAATTATGTTTTGTGTTTGCCTTTCATGGTTTTTTTTTTTTTCTAACGTCCAAACCTCAGTATTACAAATGACTGAGGACTATCTTGATTTCTATATAACAAGCAAAACAAGGTCTTGTCCAAAACATGTTACTTAATATATACTGGAAGTAATAGATCTCAAATGTAATCCCCTTCGCTCCAACAGAGGCCTGCAACACATTGGCAGTCTCCTCCTGCAGCCCCATTAAGTTGACCCCATTCAAAGCTTACAGAGGCAGTATTAAGGGGTAGGAGTAAAAATAAGCACCAGTGTTTGGGCATGTGCAGTCCTGTCACACGTGGATACGCCTGCAGCCAAGTGTGTGTTTGCTTTACCTTCCCCTTAAGCTGTGAGAGGTCATTCATTACCTTTAAGGTTGTATTAGAGTTTGACATTAACTCCTCCGCTGTTGGAAAGACCCGCAAGTGCCGGGCGCCTCAGGAAACGGTTCATTTTATCTGGGGCTTTTAAATAATTAACCTCCCGACCCTTGCAGGGGAAGAAAGAAAAAAAAATGAAGGCGGTCGACGTCCAGGGGCATTAGGTTTATTCAAAAAAGTCCAACTAAAAATAGAGATCGTATTGTGTCTGTGACTTAACGTTAAAAAGAAATCCTTGCATTTCAGCAAGTGGGACTTGGACAGCCTGGTAGATTTCCACGTTTGCCCTCCAAATACTGATGTCTGTGCCAAAAACCTTTGTATTGCAAATAATATAAGAGAATATTTATGATACCTGACCAGCAGATCATAGTGCATTCAATATAAAATAGTATGGTGATTGTTTATAAAAACGGAATTGTACCATGGAAAGTCCATAAAGCAACAGAGTAATGGAAGCGAGTATTAAAAAAAGCTTGAAGTACAGTGGCATTAAAAAGTCGCCACTGCCACATACTGTATGTACATTTCCTATATTTACACGGTTTGTTGCGTGGTGCTTACAAAATGACATAAATTAAAAACACATTTCCGCTCATCTGCTCGGGCTTCAAAATCCTTCACTTGAATGTTCCAATACTGACACTGCACCGTTACTTGTCCATTCTGCAGCCTGCATTCACTCACTCATTCGTGCTGCTGTATTGGCGACCCTGTGCTTTCCTCGTGCGTTCCCAAGGACAAATCCTGTGTTCCTTACTCTTGGAGCATCATAACTTTTGCCTTCCACTATCGTCACAAAAGTTCCACAAAGTGCTTGCTTTCTAGAATCATAAAAACCAAGTGCCATCTCCTGCTAGAGAACGTTACGACTGCGTCTTGCCCATCCCATTCATATTTGTGTTGCCCCATTGACATTGGGCTGGTGCGAATATCGAGTCCACTTTATCTGTCAGAAGCCTTTTAAACATCGGTCGGTCCGGGAAAGAGCAGACTGTGCAAGGCACGTGTGGCGGGAGGGGCAGCAGGCATTGTCACCAAAGTAGGACATTGTTCAAACTAAGGTCCCTGGTTTGGAATCTGCGTGCCACAAAAGCTCTTCTTGGTCAGTAGGAAGCTGGCCGTCATTCAGTGGGACAGTGTCTGGGACATCCAGGTGGGGAGGACTTATGTAAGGTCTAGGGAGCAAAACAAAAATACAAAGTGATGATTACAACTGCTCCAGGGGACAATTCCAATGTAGATGAACTCCGGAAGCGGAAAGACAAATGATTGATCTATATATATCTATATCAAGAAGCGCATTACAAATACATTTCATAGAAACATGAATAAATCAACCAGTGTTGAAGTTATGTACTAAACTGTCTCTATAGATGCTACCTATAAGTCCTCAACCCACTTGTATTAAGTTACTAGAAATTGCACAAATGAATGACCTAGGCGCAAAAATAGAGAAAAAGAGGAAAGGACATAGGTTAGTACGTTCTAGCACACAATACACTGCTTGCAGGATAAGTAGTGCACTCACATTTAGATTCTTTGGATAAATGAGAGTTTAAAGTATTGTATCTGGAGCTGCAGCATACACGATGAACCCCTGCAGCCACACTGGTGTCCGGGCAGCGCTGTTCCTCACTCTCCCCTAGTGTAACGCCAGCAGACCTCTCAGACAGGGATAAGGACAGGTGTAGATTCTCAAACATTTATTAAAACATAAGGTAATATTGCACTTACATCATATTTAAACCAAATGTGCTCCGAGAATTAGATGGCGTTAGCTGGACCTTGAATGCTGAGCTCCTCACGTTTGACTGGCAACACCCTCGCGATGACATCAGTCAGTGCCGAGATGATCAGCAAATTTCCTTGTTTGCTCCGTCCGTCCCTCAGCCAAAACGCGGGCGTTGTGGTGCGTTTTGGCTGAGAGATGGACGGAGCAAAGAAGGAAACTCCCATACGATCGCTGATCATCTAGGCACTGACTGATGTCATTGAGAGGAGCCCAGCGTCCAAGGTCGAGCTAACGCCATCCAATATTCAGAGCTTATTTGTTTCAAATATGATGTAAGTGCAATATTACCTTATGTTTTAATACATTTTTGAGGATCTACACCTGTCCTTATCCCTGTCTGAGAGGTCTGCTGGCGTGACACTAGGAGAGAGTGTGGGAGAGAGTGAGGAACAGCGCTGCCCACACACCAGTTCCGTGCAGCTCCAGGGGTTCATGGTGTACGCTGCCGTTCCAGATCCAATCCTTTGGATGAATGCGAGTTTAAAGAAGTCTAAATGTGAGTGCACTACTTATTCTGCAAGCATTGTATTGTGTGCTAGGATGTACTACCCTATGTCCTTTTCTCTGTTACTCTGCCTAGGTCACTATGTGTGATATATGTATGTATATACATACTGTGCACACATACACACAGGGGTGGACACAAATATAAAAATCTTAGGAGCCAGGCAGAATTTTTAGAGCGTGTGGGAAGTGTGGGGTAGGCGGCTGTCACACCCTTTGCCTCTCCTCCATCCACTCTGATGGTGGCTGTGTCTCTGAGTGTATCTGTGGCACACACACACAAAGACAATCAGTCGCGTGCACACACTCATTCGCACACACACTAACTCACGTGCACACACTCACTCACTCACTCACTCACTATCGGCATGAAGAGCAACCATTTCAGCCAAGGAAGAAGATTTTTTTGAAGAACAAGAAACATTTTCTTGCTGTAATATTTGTTCCCCCGTGACTTCTAAATAAACATTTCCCTCTACAAAGAACAGGAAGGAAGGAAACAAGGAAAATACAAATACAGCAGGTGAACTCACCTGCTCTGCAGTGTGGTGGTGCTGTAGGCAGTGGAGTAACTGGTGTGATGTGGATGAGATATTGTGTTATAATCTGGATACCCCAGTGTGTTGTTCTGGACTCGCCAGGTTCCAGTTGTGCTCGTGGAAGACACTGGAATAAAAAGATGAATATGCCGTTTTCTGCCACTGCACATGCACAGGTTTCAAATCAGCGTAACCTGGTTTAACATCCTTAGTGAAAGAGCTTCCCTGGCTGACCCAGACATGTTTGAGCACCAGTTTATATTGGAGGGTGGTGAACAGGTGTTGATAGGGATGGAAATAGAAATGCTGCACTCTACAGTAATGCTGAGTATTACACAATTCTCCTTACACCAAATTCTAATAAAACAGCACAATCCGTGAAAAAAAAAAATCCCTTTTGATTTTGTTTGGTGCCAAATCTGCTGTAGTAACAAAAATCTCTTCTAATAAATTCCAGACTGCAGTGAAATGACTTATGTAGGACAGTGATTCCCATCAGGGGGGTATGTGTGGTGTCTCCAAGGGGTTCACCAAAAATAATCTGTAATGGAGGATCCCAGGCAATACAGCGGGTTCCTGAGCCCATGTGGAGACTGCACACTTATTAAGGCCCCAAACTGCACCTTAGCGGCGGTGTTATAGCTGTCAATTACAACAGCACCTTCCACAGTCGCTCCCCACAATGCTTTGCGTCAGCGGCAAGGCATTATGGGGGGTGACTTTGGAGGCTCCCGCAGTTATTGACAGCTGTCAGCACCCACTGAGGTGCAGTTTGGGGCCTTATTAAGCGTGTGTTCCCCCATTAGCTCAGGACACTGCCTGGGATCGGGCACACACGTTTTGTTAGTAATAGTCTGATTACTAGGAAATAAGGATTTATTGATCAGGTTAAGAGCCATTGATTGGGACTGTTGTCCTGTGAGGACTGGCTGATGTTTACTGAAGCCCTTCTTCCCTGTTGGCTCTCGGGCTTTTAAGTAATATTAACTATGATTGTGAAGAGCCATTTCACTAGCGATGTGCAAAACTTGTGCATTTGGTCGCAAACCATGTGAAATTTGGCCTTCTTGCGTGGCGAAAAAGAAAGCATCTGAGTCAGAGTTTGTAAGCTATTCCAAAGCATTAAGTCAATGTGCATTACATTTAATTAGCAAAATATCTCTAAAATCCCTATGTCCACTTAAAGCAGCAATACAGGCTTCATTTAGTTCATTTTCTTATTACAGGATTGAAGCAGCGGGTCTCCGGAGCGGAGCTGTGTTAATTTCAGCTCCAGGGACCTCCTGCTTCCAGAGACACTTACCTCCGTAGGGGGTGCCGGTATCTCTGGTAAGTTTAAAGGTCCTGGTGACGCGGGCCAATGGGAAGCCGCACGGATGACGTCGCAGCTTGCTATTGGCCCGCGTGATGTGGGACATTTAAACGCCACCATTTCGTTAGGCACACAGTTTCTCTGCCTGCAGAGATACCGGCACTTCGTACTGGGGTATCTCTGGAAATAGGGAGTCCCCGGAGCTGAAATTAACACAGTTCAGCTCCGGAGACCCCCGGCTTGAATCCTCTAATAAAGAATAGAGAAATGAAACCTGTATTGCTGCTTTAATGCTAACACTAAACAGGGTACACACTCACTGTCTGGCAAAATGTCACTAAAAGCAAGTCAAATTGCACAATGTAAGAGTAATTTTGTGACATTATTAGCCCTTTGAGGCCTAGAAAAACGTTTCCCAAGCCAAGGATACGATTTTTTTGGGGGGGAAAATGATTAACATTTCTCAAATACATGTTAGATATTACACTAGTGTTCTGTATACGTGTATTGGTTAGGCCGGTTGTCAAACTATTTATCAACTAGTGGCTTTAAAAACAGGGGATTCTCAATCTGTTATTTCAAGTTACAACAAATAGGTATATTACCCGCCCATTAATACACGTCGCTGCTCTATTCAAATTGGTAATGTATGAATGTAGCATTTCTCTTGCTACAGAATGTACTCTTACCCGATGAGCAAGACGGAGGCCTGGTGCTGGGAGAGGATGGGACCTGCATGGAAGCAAAGCACAGACTCCTTTGTGATCCCCGATCTGCTTCAAACCCCCCTGGCAATCCATGGCCTGGTTCCTTCTGGCCCGCGGTCCGCTGGTACCATCCCCGTAGGTGCTCCGCCACAATGGCCTTGTGAATGTTTTTGGTTATCTGCTCCGTCGTCTTTGCCGGTTTTTTCCGTGGAAGCCTTAGTGTTGCATAAGGGTTGTGCTGCACAAACTGATCTCCGTCATACCGCACGCGCCTGTTCTGGTCATATCCATAGTGCGCTGACGAACGATATAAAGGGTTAACACTATACTGTCCCTCGGTATCATTTTCATAAATGTATGCCCCATTAAAGCAGGGGTCACCTTCAGGGTATGCCGAATATCCTGTAATATAATAGCTCGAGGAAGGCTGGTTTTGACTTATGTGGTAAACACTGTTCCGTGCATCCTTGTGTGCTAGGTTCGGCATGCTCCCTGAATTTGCTGCGGTGAAGTTCTGCTTCTTGTGTCTTCTCCCGTTTCTTGAGCGGTTGTCCAGTGTCTGAGTGGTGTAACAGGGGTTGGGTTTTGGGGGGGTGCTGTAGTACTCGGAGCTTGACTGGCTGGTGTAGGATGACCCATCATCCAGTATCTCTGTGCTGTTGCTTCTTTGGCCTTTGGAGAGGGAGAAGACCGCTGGCTTCTCATCAGCCGTTTCAGATAGTAGTTGTGTATGAGACTCCAAGCTCCCCCGGCGTTGACGGTTGTGTTGAGGGGTGCCATCATTTCTAATAAAATCAGAAAAGTACATTAAAAGTCAAGCCGAAAATAAAAAACTGTATCCACAGTGTGCTGTATCTCCAAGTGTCTCCATTCAAATGCAGTGTTACTTATTTTCCCACTGCGAAGTACATACACGATTGCTTTAAACACTTAAAGGTTGAGATCCAAATGCTTTTTAATTTGGATTTATTGGATTTAAGTGAAAACACAAACACTAAAATCCTTTTTTTTGTATTGGATTAGAGGGAAATTAATTCACCCCTGAAATGATATAATTCGGCAAGAAAAAATATAATTCACAATAATGTCTTGTTTGTGTAGACACCTTTTAATGGGACATTTTAAACATTGTTTATACCCAAGTACCTCAGACCTTGATGTTACTTCTGGAGAAAAGCTTTTCAAGGTCTGAAAGTCTTAAATCCATTTTAAGATCTCTAATGTTAATCCAGTGAATTTCTTTCAGAACAAACAAAATAATAAAATGTTCTCCATTTTTGACTGAGCCACCCGTGCTGAAGCAGGGATATCCTGAAAACATGACCTGTTGGACTGGAGTTGCCCACCCCTGTCCTAGAGCCTGAATATAGAGGACCTTTTATGGACCAAAACCCATCTAAACACATAGATGTAATTGGACACAGATTTTCTACATCTCATATGCCTGTGATAAATAATTCATCATTCAAAGGTCAAATCTTACTGGAGGTGGCTGCTACTGTAGGCATTGCGTGTAAGCACCGGTGTGGACGGCATGCTTCGCCCACCATGTGGTTTTCTTTCTTGGGTTTTATATGGGCTGCTGTGTGTTGAAGTTGGTTCTCTGTGACTATAAAAAAAAAAGAAGAACAAACCAATGAAAAACTGCATCAAATATCAGACCAGATACCCGCAATGAACTACGACATTCATTAAAAAGATCTCATATTTAGATACAAAGAAACAGGTAAGGAGAGTACAGCCATCGCAGAAACCAGCTATGATAAAAAGGTATGTTTGAGAACACAGTAATTGTTGAAAATGGAAATCTTTTAAAAGTAGAAACAGGGTGTTAATGTACTTAACGAGAACTAGTTCAACTATAAGGTGGATGATGAATGATTGTGTAATACACACACACTTGTATATATTGTTTATCATGCTCTCAAAAATATTCCCACCCATATGGTGGATAATCAGATATTAGCAATAATATCATTTCAGAATGTTACACCTCCAACATTTAAAACACACACGCTGTTCTTGGCTTACAACAATACATAGACGTCCAAGAGAACACAATATGCTGTGTATTTGCAGCCAAGTCATAGCTAAATAAATAACCAGATACTACAGCTTTGCTGCTGCCAAATGCAGAGTCTAGCTGGCTCTATCCATCCACTTCGCTCACGTTCTTTGCACGTGGGTAGACTGCGTTTCTGAGAACACATGCTTCTGAAAGCGCATGCTGCACTATACCTCAACAGCCTCATGTCCGAAAAGTGTTCATTCAGGGAGAATTTTCTTGAAAGGATTTTCTCCGCTCCGAAAGGCTTTGGGGGGCGGGCTTTCGGAGAACTCTGCGCGGAGCCCGACCTCTGTACTTGTAGAATAAGAGAGTCATCTGGTGACGAGAAAAAAAAAAGGAATTAGAAAAGGTCAGTACAGGTATGTTCTGAGTTAATTCTTAACGTGCATGGAGTTCAGTGTCCTGAAGGTCAGTTACATGCCCCCTACTGCTGTATTATTTACCGAACTAAAAATACTACATGATCATTCATCAAGGGACACAACAGTATGCATTACTCAAACAGCGGTATTTCTGCGCTGTGTCCACTTCTGTAGAAAATGGATTTTTCAAGGCAATTATTGTACGGTGATGAAAGCTGAAAAATGCTTCCTTATGTATACAAGAGAGGTGTGTCGGACACCCACCGTCATCCAATGTAGTTGTGTCTGACAAGGAGCTGCTCTCTGATGGAATGATATCATCTGAAGGAGGAACAAAAATGAGTGGTGTTAGTAAGGCACGTGAGGGGGGACCACCAAATGGTGACAACTGGGGTGGGGGGAGGGGGGGGGTCACAGGCTACTGTTGTGCAGATCAGTGTTGAATATTTTTCCAATGAGTAAAAGACAACAAACCCCAAATTTAAGAGGAAAATAAAACATATTGCTCACTAGAGTGCAGCTGTGTGTGTTAGCGCCAAACCCAAGGTCTATCATATTACTAGTCCTAGAGATCCCTATACATTGGAGTCTGAAAATTCAATTTGATTGAAAAGCAAACTGCAGACCCTATCAGTTCAGTTTTGCAGAGTCATTTAATGCTGCAACTGCCCCGTACTAGTTACATGGTCCATTACAATACTTACAGACATCAACCTTTCACCCACCGCCAATAGATGGGCCTGTGGTACATGCAAAGGTATCTAATGTTTAATTGGAAAAGCATTACCTTGCAGAATCAATGATGCTCTCTTTGTAGGCTTCCGGCCGCACTTCATTCTGTATTCATTGATTGTGCTTTCCAGCTCTTGGAGTTTTTTAATAGCATCCTTATAATCCTGCTTCCTTTTTCTCTTGACGCTTTTGCTCAGGTCCGGATCGGTGGCAAGTTTCTTCGCAGCTTCTACCAGTTTTTGCTGGATTTGGAATTTGCTCTCCAGGTTTTGCAAGGCAGGATCCTGCGTGATAACAAGTTTGGAGATGGAGGCGATTATTGTATGTACATGTAAACAAATGTGTCGACAACTGTACTAATTATAATCTCTATGCAGCAAGCACCATGATAAAACCACGTCGGGTCTTTGCTTGACCAGCGCCGCCAAAAAAAATTAGGTATGGAAAAAAAAAAAATACATTTCTACCATGCCCTATACCAGTGGGTTTTTTTTAAAAACTTTTTTTGGTTAAGGAACCCTATACTTATATTGTGAAATTCAGGGGAACCCCCAACCCTCTCTAACAGCGCGTTTGAGATCAGAAGCATTGAAAATGCTTTTGTATTTGGTACAATTTTCAAATGACCTGAAAATTGCAGGGAACCCTTTAGGGACGCCCAGAGAACCCAAGGGTTCCCAAGAACCGCTGTTGAAAAACACTGCCCTATACAGTATAGGAAATCCAGGAAATAAAGGGCACTGCACTCCAGTGGTCTTGGCAAAAAATGTTTTAGCAGTAGTAGTCTTGTACTTTTGCGCTACCAAAATTTTGTTTGCCAAGACCACTGGAGCGCCATCTTCTTTCTTCCCAGGATTTGCTATACCCCAACTCGCTGGGGCCTTCTGCGCACCTGTGGTAGCGCTTCACCGTAATTGTGAGTGCACCTACCCTCTCCTTTATCTATACAGTATTGGACCTTTTAATATTGGAAGATAATTCAGAACACATTTGCACTAAATTGATAAAACAATACTATTGTTTAAGATGGTCAGTGGGATTGTTCTGACCCATAGTACTGGTCTTAAAAACCTGTGTGTCCTTAGAGCTTGTACATAAATGCAGCAATTAGCTTTTCCCCAATTGTTCGACACATTTCTGTTTAACATGACCCGAAACCAATATGCAATGTAGTATGACTAATGTCAGAGGAGGCAGGAAATATGTCAGAGTTTCACTGCTAGAAGATAACCACTTGGGTACACTTATGGTCAAGCAGATAAAGTCCCTGCCTGAAGGCTCTTCAGGAAGTCGGTCGCAAAGATGGAATTTGGAATCGGGCACTTTTACAGAGTTTTTTTGTCTGTGGTTTTTTTGTGTGTGTGTTCCAGAGATCTAAACATTGCACAGTATACACACAGCAATGTAGAACTATGTACATGCAGACCAGGCATTTGTATGCCTAACAAGTTACAAATAAGACAAGTGGTGTTAATCACCAGTCAGAGAAAAACATTGTTCCAGAAATTAAACTGAAATGAGGCTACATGTTACATGGTGCTGCTACATGAACCAAGAGATCTGTGATGGAAGACTTATCAACGTTTTACTTTTTCATTGACCCAAATAGACATCCAATTTGTAATAATAAACAAAATAGAGAACCCACTGTTGCCTACCTCCTCATTCTGAAGAATAGTGTCATCCAGTCTATATGCGGTACCCATACGTCTTCGGACGGGGGGAGGCTTTTCACCCGTACTTAGTGGGTACTCAACTGGCAGTTTTCCAGTTAGTTCCTGGGAAACAAACAATGAAATGCTGAATAACACATCTATAGATCGGAAACCTTGTGCACGACTACACTTCTAAAGAAAGCCTATGTTGGTCCAATGAATAGTATCACAACCTACGATGAATCTACAATCCTCTAGATTCAACACAGTTACAAGAACTCTTTAACTGGTCATCGCGCTAACTTTCTGTCCCCGGAGCCGCGGCAAAAAAAAAAGCCTAATGCCGCGGCTCCAGAGAAGGCAAAAGCCGCGGCGAGCTGTGGGCCATCTTAACTTTCGGATCGGATTTCCTGCTGTGTTAATCCCTGCTGCCGGGGGACGCCACGGTTGCATTGCCGCAGCTTTCCTCGTCAGTGGGGACAGTTTGTCTGGCTACAGATCAGTCTACTCCAACATAAGGGAACATTATTATTCACGTAGAACAGGGGTTGGCAAACTCCGGTGCTCAAACGACAACCAGTGGTCAAGGGCCACCAACAGGTCAGGTTATTAGGATACCCCTGCATCCGCACACCTGGATCAATCAGTGGCGCAGTCGAAGACTGAGCCACCTGTGCAGAAACAAGGGTATTCTGAAAACCTGACCTCTTGGTGGCCCTTCAATACTGGAGTTGGGCACCCCTGACACAGAGCATGCAGCTTAGAGGCTAACGGAGAACTGGCCCACACTACTTACAGCTTCTCTCAAACATATCTTCTTCAGTTCTTCAATTTTTTTCAGTAGAACTTCTTGTAAAGTTCTCTCTTTCATCTTCAAATCAAGGATTTTCTCAGCTTTTTGCTCCTCACTAGCTTCAATGTCTTGGGAACCTGTTAAGTAGAAATTCTTTGTGAGGCCACATTTATACAAACAGTTTACCATCAAGGAGACGCGTACGCCATCAGCACCACTCGCTAACAACACCCAAACGGGAAAAGAAGACCGTGTCATATTAATCCTGCGGTTTTACCCATTAAGCGAGGTTCACCTTAATATGCTTTTCAAGAAGTAAATCTACTAGCTAGAAGTTGATTACGTATATTACACAATGATTTTAATAAAAGGTTTAAACTTAGAGCGAAAAGACCATCAAATATTTCATTCAATTATCCCATTTGCAATGGAAAACTGAAGTCATTTTTTTTAAACAAGGCACAAGATTAAAACAGCAATCTCCCCAGAAGCCTATATAAATTAAACTCATATAATGTTAGTATCTTGCCCCCTGAGCAGTCCTGCTCGTGTTATTTATTTATCATTAAAAAACAAACATGATTTGTCCCAATCTCTAGCTCTTGAGGTTACCTTGGTAACCTTCACACTGCACGGAGCTCTGGCGAGATCGCCATTTTAACCTCCCGCACCCTTAGGGGCGTATCCTGAATCAGCCAATCGGACAGTTTTTGGTCAAAATTCATTGATCTGCCGCTCTGATGGATATAGACT
This sequence comes from Ascaphus truei, assembly GCF_040206685.1. NCBI lineage: Eukaryota > Metazoa > Chordata > Amphibia > Anura > Ascaphidae > Ascaphus > Ascaphus truei. The sequence goes on from NC_134499.1 coordinate 23,864,105, forward strand.
AAGCCCCGTTAATACCGTAAGCGTGTATATCTCCCGAACAAAGCATCAGACATACAAAATAAAAACAGCGTTGGAAAGGTCAAGAGGAGATCTTTTACGTAAACATGCTGCGGATCACATGCATGCAATCAGTGCGGACTTCTGCTTTAATCACTTATAAACGTTACAAGAGTTACAAAAATAGTGTGTTTTATAAGTCAACTATGGATCATGAAATTTGTATATACATTTCATGATCTTTGTAGTGGCGTAAGTAACATATTATGACACAGAAGAATAACAAAATAATGTATCATTTCTAATCCCTGATAGATACCTGAAGATATCAAACTGCCATTGCTTGCCATGATCAATGGAATCTTTCCTTCCACCATTTTGGAGACCATGGTTATTCCTGATTCTGTCAGGTCCATGGCAATATCGTCCAGACTCCGGGCTGTGGGAATTTTTGCCTGTGGGAGATCAATAAAGTAAATAAGTTAAAAAGGGACAATAGATATAATAACTTTATAATAACTTTGTTTCACAGAGCTTTTCTCCCACTTGGACTCAAAGCGCTTTAATTACAGTACAGCGCACGGTATGCAGCACATAGGAATGTTACAGGCACAGCCCCTGCCCAGGTGAGCTTACAATCGATGTTTTTGGTGCCTGAAGCACAGGGAGATAAAGTGACTTGCCCAAGGTCACAAGGAGCCAACACCGGGAATTGAACCAGGCTCCGCTGACTCAGTGTTTTTACTCATTGAGCCGCTTCTTCTCAACCCCCTTAGCAACATATTAGTAAGGTAAAAATAATGTTTGGTTGGCTAACACTTGGCTTTGAGTTCAATAACTCAACATACATTTACAAGGATTGTAAGGGATTTATTTCTCCACACAGAAATGTTCCTGATATGATAATGCCAAAGGAACCGCAATCAAAAACATTATTTGGAAAGGTAAAAATAAAGACTGTATGGTAGTTTATTTAATGGTCAGTGCTACTTACTTTGCTCTGTCTTCTGTCCAAGTAAAATTGATGTTGACTAATTGCCATCACCCAGATGGATTTGATAAGAGAATTGTTTGCATACCACGTTTGTACTACAAGACCGCTCTGTCCAAACGTTCGTCTTGATACAGATATTCTGAAAATTCAAGGAAAAAGCTTAACATGAGGAAATCGACAAAATGTGACATTTAACTGCGTGTACTGACAACATGACAAGAATGATAACAATAATGTAGCTTCTAAATATTTCTCAAGCAGAAAAGATACATCTATATTCAAACATTTGCCCGCTTTAGTCTGATCAAAGTCAAATAGTGTAAATAATGTGGCAAAAAGAGTTTAATGCAAGAAACAAAATAGGATATCGTATGTTTGTAAACTTAACATTTACACATAATTGGTATTGTTATTTTACTGCAGTATGCTGCATACGCTCAGCTCGTTGCAGTATTATTTTAATACAGCACTCCATAAACAAAGGAACTATAGGTTCAATAAACGGAAACAAAATGGCGGGTTCAATCTCCCATGTGATGAGGGCGAATAGGAAGCTTATTGGCCTGCGTAACATGGTAGCTTTGCATACAAGGAAGTACCAGTGATGCCGCCACCGGTAAGCATCTCAGAAACCAGGCGGTTCCTGTAGCTAAAATTAATATGGGACTGACCCCCTGCTTCCCACCCATGTATCAAATAACAGGGGGGGGTCCTGCTTTCATAGAGGAATTGTATTCGGTTTATGATCAATGTATTTTCTGACCATTAAATGAGCCAGGGGTTAAACCCCACAGGGACCCTACTGTGACAAGTCACCAAGTGCCTATCACCTGCTGCCAGAAGAATCCTAGTCTCACCTGCGAGGGTCGTGAACTTCCACTGCAAACTTTTTCTCTCTGAAGTACAAATTCTCCAGCTGCTTCCACTGAAATAACTGAGTGTGAGAGAGAAAAAAAGAACACACTATAAATAACCAGATCCATTATTCATTTAAAGACCTGCACATTTCGGAATCAAACATCTTACAACCGTAGGGAATCTCAGAGTAATGAAATACCTAAATCATACTCCAAACTAGCAGCCAAATGTTCTCTACTTCGAAAATAAAAAGGCTGAAATGCACACTGTAAGCAGGCAGTGTAAACGGCACAAGAAAGGATCCAGGAAACAGTACACAGTGTTCTCTTCACAATAATAATGCCATTTTTTTTGGTCTCCATAACATAATCCAGCCGTCAACGCTTGTACAAATCATAATGTATGAAGAGTTTGTTTTTTTAAAGATGACATTTAAAATGTTCTTATAAAACAGATTATAGATTAAAAATAATCCTCCTGTAACTTGCAGCATATCTGCAAGTCTTCTGTATATTTGTACATTGCAGTTAGTTGGCATCAAATATATATATATATATATATATATATATATATATACATATACATATATACACACATATATATATATACACATACATATACATACATGCATACATACTATATAGCAATACGCAGTGCTCGACAAACCCGGTCGCCAACTCGCCAGCTGCGATCGGATATTGGCTCGTGGCCAGTAACCTTTCCCCTGCTCTGCAAAAAAAAAATCCCGTTCGTAAAAAAAAAAAATTCGTAGTTGATTGGCTGTGACGTGGGATGGAGTTGCCAGGACTTCAAACCGCCCTTTCTGCACGGGTAAGTAATGGGGGGGAGGGGGTTGAGTGCGTGTGTGTCTGCTGCTCCTCCTCCTCCTCCTCATATCCTCCTGTATAATTGTGTCAGCTCCTATAATTTACAATTTACTGATCCGGTCATGGAGGAGTTTGGACAGATTCTTCAGGTGGGGGGAATTTAATGCACTTTAAATATTTATATACTATAGACACTGATACTGTACATCCTTCCCCCTCTCTCCGGTGCTCCCACTGCCCGCATGGGTCGGAACATACTGTAAAAGACGGGGGTTTTCCTTCCCCCCCCCCTCCGGTCCGCGCGGGTCACATACTGTACTGTCCGGGGTGTTTCTCGCCCCCCCCCTCCGGTGTTCCCCCTGCCCGCACGGGTCACGTAGTGGCCGGGGTGTTTCTCGCCCCCCCTCCGGTGTTCCCGCTGCCAGCGCGGGTCACGTAGTGGCCGGGGTGTTTCTCGCCCCCCCTCCGGTGTTCCCGCTGCCAGCGCGGGTCACGTAGTGGCCGGGGTGTTTCTCGCCCCCCCTCCGGTGTTCCCGCTGCCAGCGCGGGTCACGTAGTGGCCGGGGTGTTTCTCGCCCCCCCTCCGGTGTTCCCGCTGCCAGCGCGGGTCTGCAGATGTTGCAGTTGCCGGTGATTCTCTCCCCTCGGTGCTCCCGTTGCTCGCGCGGGACGGGAGGAAGTAGCGGGGTGTTTCTCCCCTCCGGTGCACGTCCCTTCCCGTGTGTGTGTATGGGTATGAGAGAGAGATTGAGAGAGTGTGTGTGTGTGTGAATATGTGTGTATGGGAGAGAGAGATTGTGTGTGTGTGTGTGTGTGTGTGTGTGTGTCGGCGAGAGAGATGGAGTATTTGTGTTTGTGTGTGTATGGGTATGAGAGAGAATGTGTGTGTGCAGGACACCAGAGGTAACCCCCCAGTCAGTCACCGCCCCACCCCCCCAGTCAGTCACCCACCCCCCCACTCAGTCAGTCACCCCCCCACTCAGTCAGTCACTCCCCCACCCCCCCACTCAGTCAGTCACCCCCCCACTCAGTCAGTCACCCCCCCACCCAGTCACCCAGTAAGTCACTTCACCCCCCCCATCCAGTCAGTCACCCCACTCCCCCAGTCAGTCACCCAGTCAGTCAAAAGTCACCCTGTCAGTCATCCCACCCACCCACCCAGTCACCAAGTCAGTCATCCCACCCCCCCACCAAGTCAGTCATCCCACCCCCCCCCACCCAGTCACCAAGTCAGTCATCCCACCCCCCCACCCAGTCAGTCATAAGTCAGTCATCCCACCCCCCCACCCAGTCAGTCATAAGTCAGTCTTCCCCCCCCACCCGGTCAGTCTTCCCCCCCACCCAGTCAGTCTTCCCCCCCACCCAGTCAGTCTTCCCCCACACCCAGTCAGTCTTCCCCCCCACCCAGTCAGTCCACCCCCCACCCAGTCAGTCACCCAGTCAGTCAAAGTCACCCAGTCAGTCATCCCACCCCCCCCCACCCCGTCAGCCATACGGTCAGCCATCCCAACCCCCACCCAGTCAACCCACCCCGTCAGTCATCCCACCCCCACCCCCCGTCAGTCAAAAGTCAGTCATCCCCCGCCCCCCCCCCCCACCCAGTCAGTCATCCCACCCCTCCCACCCACCCACCCAGTCAGTTACCCCCCCCAGTCAGTCAGTTGCCTCCCCCCCGTCAGTCAGTTACCCCCGTCTCTCCCCCCCCTCTCTCTCCCCCCCCTCTCTCTCTCCCCCCTCTCTCTCTCCCCCCTCTCTCTCTCCACCCCTCTGTCTCTCCACCCCCTCTCTGTCTCTCCCCTCTCTGTCTCTCTCTCTCCCCTCTCTGTCTCTCTCTCTCCCCTCTCTGTCTCTCTCTCTCCCCCTCTGTCTCTCTCTCCCCTCTCTGTCTCTCTCTCTCTCCCCTCTCTGTCTCTCTCTCTCTCCCCTCTCTGTCTCTCTCTCTCTCCCCTCTCTGTCTCTCTCTCTCCCCTCTCTCTGTCTCTCTCTCTCCCCCCTCTGTCTCTCTCTCTCCCCCCTCTGTCTCTCTGTCTTTCCCCTCTCTGTCTTTCCCCTCTCTGTCTTTCCCCTCTCTGTCTTTCCCCTCTCTGTCTTTCCCCTCTCTGTCTCTCCCCTCTCTGTCTCTGTCCCCTCTCTGTCTCTGTCCCCTCTCTGTCCCCTCTCTGTCTCTGTCCCCTCTCTGTCCCCTCTCTGTCTCTGTCCCCTCTCTGTCCCCTCTCTGTCTCTGTCCCCTCTCTGTCTCTGTCCCCTCTCTGTCTCTGTCCCCTCTCTGTCTCTGTCCCCTCTCTGCCCCTGTCCCCTCTCTGCCCCTGTCCCCTCTCTGCCCCTGTCCCCTCTCTGCCCCTGTCCCCTCTCTGCCCCTGTCCCCTCTCTGCCCCTGTCCCCTCTCTGCCCCTGTCCCCTCTCTGCCCCTGTCCCCTCTCTGCCCCTGTCCCCTCTCTGCCCCTGTCCCCTCTCTGCCCCTGTCCCCTCTCTGCCCCTGTCCCCTCTCTGCCCCTGTCCCCTCTCTGCCTCTGTCCCCTCTCTGCCTCTGTCCCCTCTCTGCCTCTGTCCCCTCTCTGCCTCTGTCCCCTCTCTGTCTCTGTCCCCTCTCTGTCTCTCTCCCCTCTCTGTCTCTCTCCCCTCTCTGTCTCTCTCCCCTCTCTGTCTCTCTCCCCTCTCTGTCTCTCTGACGCTCTGCCTCACACTCTGGATCTGGATATCTTATTTACCCTGTGTATCTTAACTGCCCTATACTACACCGAAATAACCTATATTCTGCTTTCTTCCAGATCTGACTCAAGCTTCACACGGGAGACATTGGAACCCCCCCTAACCCAGAAGACAGGTAGGAAACACATCCCCTCCAATGTAAAACATTGCGGGAATTAGGGTACCTGGACATTGAGGGACTGCGGATCAGGTAAGATCCCAGGCGGGAATGCTGCTTTAAATATTGTGAAGCGGGGGCATCCAGACACTGGTTAAGGGGTGCAGGAAACTAGTCATTCATTTCTGGCTTTTTTTTCTATATCCGACATTTATACACACATACACTCAATCTCACACACAAATACACACACACACACATACACACACACACACACATACACACACACACGTAACAAGGACTAATTGTAGTATAATGTAATACAATAAATAAACTTATGTCAAAAACGAATGTTCTTATTCGGGAATTTATTCAATTTATTTTATTTATGTATATTTTTTTTAAAGCGGGGGCGGGGTTGGGGGCGGGACTAGGGGCGGGACTAGGTGGCGAGTAGATTTTTTGGTTCGGCGAGTAGATTTTTGGGTGATTTGTCAAGCACTGGCAATACGTATTACAAAATACGATTGTATTTTCACAGATTTGCATCCAGTCCTTCTCCAAAACACAGCTGCTATTACAGAAAGCAGGAGAATGGTTTCAGTGACAGGAGTTACAGCTTCCAGTACTAATGTCCCAAACTCTTAGCTCTAACTAAAAGCTGAGAGCACTGGCAGCTATCGTCCAAAGGATCTTTTAAAGCTATAATAATGCAGTCAAAAAATATGCCCACCCTCCTTACATTCACTTAAACTATACAAACAGATTTTTGCTTTGAGTCTATGTTTTTTTTGAAAGCTTGAAGCAGCTTCCAACACGTTTCTGCAGTTGTGCAATTAACTCAAGCTGTCTTTCCCTGGGACCAAAACCCTTCAGCACGTCACATTAGCATATATACACACACACAATTACTTGCTTATTCAGACATAGAAAAAGACTGTCTAGTAAACCAAACCCTTAGATTGTCTAGTAAACCAAGGGAACAAACTGCTTTCACATGGATCCACAAAAGAAATGATTTTTCTGACAACCTCCCAACCCTTATTAACATTTCAATGGGACAATATTTCAAAACCATTCCCTCAACACACAATGCGCTCCCTCCAACAGGTCTTCAACGTGCCAGCAAGCCCTGCAGTTCTTCCATTACTTACTTCTTAATGCTTCTCTGGCAATATTAGGTTTCCATTCTGTTCGATAATCCAAAGGATGTAGCCGCAAAGGGGCTGGTAACGATCTTAGTGTTTGCTGGTCTGGAAAGTACTTCCTGAGACTCCTTCTGTGCTCTCAGACACTAAGGTGAAACTCCGGTTTCACAGATCTACCCATCCCACCGATGACACATTACTGACATCACTGCTCGTATCAGGACAGGCAGCGCCTGCATTCCGCCCACTTCCCACAGATAAGACAGTCCTTGGGTTAAACGTGCTTTACTAGTAGAGCATTTTGTACGCCAAACATTGTGGCTGCGGCTTGTACATTTTGTGTTTATTTTCAAACTGACAGATCTTTGCTTAGTCTGGAACAGGGGTGCCCAACTCCAGTCCTTAAGCCCCCCAACAGGTCAGGTTTTCAGGATATCCCAGCCTCTCAGCACAGGTGGCTCAATCAGAGGCTCAGTCTTTGACTGAGCCTCTGATTGAGCCACCTGTGCTGAAGCAGGGACTGATTGAGCCACCTTTGCTGAAGCTGGGAAATTCTGAAAACCTGACCTGTTGGGAGGAGGGAGGGGGGCTGGGGGGCTTGAGGACTGGAGTTGAGCACCCCTGGTCTAGAAAGCAAACACTGCCATACATATCCCAGGACAGAATGTTTAAACGGGTTATACAGGGAATATTACAATCTGCCTGGATACTATTTTATCTTGAACTCCTGCTTTCATAGTATCCTCCAATTTTATTTTAGGTAATCGTGAACACCCAATTTTAAATACATATAGATACATTTGCAAACTATGTATCAGTGTCATCAGCTTCCTTAGAAAGGGTTAATGAATCACCCTACAATTAAACTTTGGACTTATTTCATTCCTGTGCACTTTCTTCGGGTCTGTTCTATATAACCTTATCTGGGAATTATAGTTCTTCTCGAGTAAAGCCAAATAAACGGAATATTATTTTACAAAATATAAACAAAATCTGAAAGCGTTTATTCAACCTGTTCCTGTAAAACGCAAATTACACACTCTAAAGACATTGACGTAGTTTGCAATAATAGTGGGGTTTAAAAAAGGAGTGGATAGGTCTTAACCACACCTTGCCTGCTGTCATTTATTTATCACAGCGTGACTAATCAATTAATACATTCCATACATGCAAGAGGGTAGGATCTTCCCAGGATTTAAACTGTCCTGCTCTATAACATGTTGTTTAGATCCTCAGGCAAAGTTGCTTTGCACTGCACATCCTGATTTGAAAACAAATTGCTGTAGGAAATTCGTGCTGAATGTGTACAGAAACACCCACTATTGGTAAAACAAAATAACGTCAATCAATTGGAAATACACAACAATGTTAGCAGTTCTCAGCTGAACTTTAGAACAGAATTACACAACATTTTAAACCACACTTTCCTAAAAAAAAAAACCAAGCCATCTGATTCAGTTTCCTCTTTCTTATGACATCATGTGTGAGGTCACTGCAGCTGTACTCAGACAAAACCGCAATGGGGGCTGAAATATCTCAAGATGACGCAGGGGTCATATGTTGAGTGTGCGCTATAATTACAATAGTGAAGACTTCCTTAATCCTGCACGTTAGGGGACGAAAATGCAGCACAAAACACAACGAGAATTTATTTGTGCAAAATAAGATCTCTCAGACTACCGAGTTAGCAGAGCATCCAATGGCACAACATGCCTGTCCCATACACTATATATTATCTCTGCAATGGTACAACATGCCTGTCCCATACACTATGTATTATCTCTGCAATGGTATAATATGCCTGTCCCATATACTATGTATTATCTCTGCAATGGCACAACACGCCTGTCCCATACACTATGTATTATCTCTGCAATGGTACAACATACCTGTCCCACACACTATATATTATCTCTGCAATGGCACAACATGCCTGTCCCACACACTATATATTATCTCTGCAATGGTATAACATGCCTGTCCCATACACTATGTATTATCTCTGCAATGGTACAACATGCCTGTCCCACACACTATATATTATCTCTGCAATGGTATAACATGCCTGTCCCATACACTATATATTATCTCTGCAATGGTACAACATGCCTGTCCCATACACTATGTATTATCTCTGCAATGGTATAACATGCCTGTCCCATACACTATGTATTATCTCTGCAATGGCACAACATGCCTGTCCCATACACTATGTATTATCTCTGCAATGGCACAACATGCCTGTCCCATACACTATGTATTATCTCTGCAATGGCACAACATGCCTGTCCCATACACTATGTATTATCTCTGCAATGGTACAACATGCCTGTCCCACACACAATGTATTATCTCTGCAATGGTACAACATGCCTGTCCCACACACAATGTATTATCTCTGCAATGGTACAACATGCCTGTCCCATACAATATTTATTATCTCTGCAATGATACAATATGTCTGTCTAAACATACCGACTGCTGGAAACATTTTGTACATTCATAGACTTATTTAAAAGGTTATCATCAAAAGAATTGATACAGTATGTGTATGCTGCTACTGTTAGCAACACTTCACAATATTAGCAGAATTATGTATATTAGCAGAATTATGTATATTAGACTCATAGTTACATAGTTACATAGTAGATGAGGTTGAAAAAAGACTTCCGTCCATCAAGTTAAAAAATTAATTCCTTCCTGACTCCAAGAATTGGCAATCGGATTAATCCCTGGATCAACATCCTTCCCATGTACACTTATTTGGTATATCCCTGTATACCTTTCCCATCTAAAAAGATGTCCAACCTTTTTTTGAACAAATCTATTGTATCTGCCATCACAGTCTCCATGGGTAATGAATTCCACATTTTAACTGCCCTTACTGTAAAGAACCCTTTCCTTTGTTGCTGGTGAAATTTCCTTTATTCAATATTATTCATTTTCAATACCACTGCAATAATTGGTTTTCGAACAACTCGTGCTGTAATGCTAAATATGTTGGCAGATACTAAATAAACATGGTAATGTTTCCTCATTTCTGGTGAAGCATGCAGTTTTATTCCCGGGGAGGGCTGAACATGTAATGGATGCAGCGTGTGTGGGGTTGGGAAACACAGATGTTTGTAGCATTGCCGATTTGGAACTACTGCATCAATTAGAGAATTCCTTTACCCAACGCAAATCTGAATAACAGAACGTACAGTAATCACACAGAAAAACAGGGCGGCAGGGACACTGCAACATACACTACTACCCAGCTAAAGATAAGGAGAGAGTGGGACTCTGATAAGGAAAGAGACAAGATAAAAGTGACACAATCAATGAAAGTTTTAGGGCAGGGCTCTGCAAGTGGCAGCCCGCGGGTCACATCCGGCCCCCTGAGGGCCTTCAGGTAGCCCCTTGGACTCTCTGCTTCTGCTACTTTCATTAGTTGCCTAGGCAGCCAAGTGCCTTTTTTTTAACACCAAAACTCTCTTGTAAGCTAAGGTAATGAATATATATATACGATGCAGGTGTTATATATGCTTGCAAAATGTACTGGCGGTCCTCGCTTATCCCCCGAAATCCGGCCCGCAAACCACCGTCGGATTGCGGGTCCATGTTAATCTGTGGCGGTGAGCGTCGGATAAGCCGTTCTGACGTCGGATAATGCGTCCAGCGGACTACATTATGCGGCGTCGGATAAGCCGTTCGGCGGAAAACGGACCGCCGGATCCGAGGACCACCTCTATAAGTATAATCATTTGTAAGTCTTTGAATGTATCCAAAATTACATTCTAAATACTTAGATTGTAAGCTCTTGGGGACAGGGTCTCCCGTTGCCTTAGGTTGTCATTTAACGCCACACTTATCCTTATTGTTTGTCATTTAGTTACCTTGTATATGCACTTTGTAAAGTGCTGCGCATATTGCTGGCGCTATATAAATAAAATTATACATACATTCAGATTTTTGTGGCCCTCCTACTGCTAAAGTTTTCCTGATCTGGCCCGTTAGGAAAACCAGTTGAAGAGCCGTGATTTCGGGGCAAATTCTACATACCTTGAAGCACCGAAATGCCCTAGGGCAGGCGTGCGCAAAGTGGGGGGCGCGGCGGCTACAGAGGTCCCGCGCTCTCCCCCAAGGCACTTACCTTAGCTTCTCTTACCTGATCTTCGGCGACGCATTGCCATGGTAACCGGTGTCAAATGATGCCGCAGCCGAGCAGGAGGGGGGGTGGGGGGCGTGAGCCGGGATGTGTGCAGGCAGCGGGGCGCAGGGTCAAAACTTTGCGCACCCCTGCCCTAAGGGGATTATGGCTGATTTGCACTGCATGGTATAAAGAATAAGCCCCAAGATATAGGCCATGGTTCCCTATATAAAGTCTTAGCGCAGAGGAGCTATGAAGTGAGGTGAAAACACTCCACAAAAAAACACCTATTCAGCTTTTAACCCTTCAAGGAAGCCTAGGTTTTCATTTATTTCAACATTCCAGTTATAGTACAAGAGCTTTATCCAAATTAAAACCGAAAGCCAAATTCTGACTTGACACAAGGAGTTATAAAGCGCTACGAAAAAGAAAAATGCTGATGCCTGCAATGTTAGAATAACTCGTTTTAGGAACACGTGTTGCTTCTTCTGGACTGAGCGATGAACAGGAAAAAAAGACAGAGACCTTAATGAAGGATTATTATCCCAGGGGAGATTATACACTGGCAAAGGAGCATACAGCATTCCTGGCGGCTCTTAATAATTAGTCATCATTTGCCCCAAGACATCTGATAATAAGTAGTGTGTTTAATGGGTGCACGGTAACAAAACCGATCACATATTAGCAGGTTACTCAGCAGAAGAATGCAACACATTATTGCCAAACACAGCTGTCATCTGTCCGGTAATTCAAGCTCTGGGTGTCTGAACGTCTAATAATGAAGGCAGAGCAGACAACAGACATACAGTGTAAAAACAAGATTAGAGAAAGGATTTATTAACCCACTTAGACCCATATTCAATATGCTATGAAGTTCTCTTTTCCTGTGTTGGAAGGCCTTAAGGCCCATTCATTCCAATGGGGATGAAGGTCTTTCTAGCAAGATGACGATTCACAGCATAATAAACACAGACTTGGTGCCAAAAGGAATTGCTCTTCATATGACACATTATATCTGGAGTGACGTATATACTGTATGTTGCTATTCAGACACTTATGTAACAAGCTAATATCAAAAGTGCCATTGTCCCTGATTTATAATGCTAATATATAAATACAGTATATATATCTTTTTGAGGATTTAGGCCTGTCCTTTTCATACTCTACACCCACCTACGTATGAGGACTATTATTATTATTCCTTTTTTTTATTATTTATAATAAGGATCATTTAAAAAAAAAAAACATCTGTATTTTTCCACAAACTTGGAAATGTTCTTTTTTGTACTTTTGGTTGTATTTTTACAGTTTGAGCTTGTTCTATTCTTCTACATGTACAACGCAGAGTATACTAACACAGGGGTGAGCAATCTTTTTTACCCTGCACCCCCCTGCCGGCTCTCCTCCCTCCTCACCTTGGCTCTGGCGTTCTGACGTCACGTGACCCCACTGCGTCATTTGATGCTGTGTTACCATGGCGATGTGTCGCCAGAAGCCGTCTGAGCCAAGGTTAGTGAAGTTACCGAGGCCTTCGCTGCTCCACCGGCATTTAATGTAAATGCCTTCGGGAAGCGCGCGGGGACTCTGTAACCGCCACCCCCCAAGTTTGCGCATCCCAGGACTAAGACACTGCAGAACTATATCTTGTTGCTCTCGATAAAATGACACTGAGCTTTAAATAATTCAGCATGGCCCTGTTTGATGGGAAACAAATTACAGATCTCTTTATTAGAACCACAGCAAATAAAAATATCACTTGTGAGCATATTCACATGTCTCAGACAGGTCTGCAACCCTGCCATTCCCTATTATCTTGGCAAACAATGCTTCCACTGCAGCCAGGGATTCTGGGAAATGACATGCAAATGAGCACACAGTGTCACCTTTTCCTTCATGTTCATTTTAGCATGAGACCCTATAACCTTATGCCTGCCGTATAAAAACACAGCTTTTCAGCACAGCCAGTAAACCTCTTAAGACAGCTGTTTCGACCTTTAGGGTCTCATCAGTGTGAAGCTGGTTATACTGGCTTTGCAATGTGAATACAGCAGGGCCCCGCTTCTTGGCGATCCGCTGATACGGCGGCACCGAAAAAGGGGGCCGCCATGTTGGATTTTAAGTCACGCATGCGCAGAACATAGGTCGCACATGCGCAGAACGGCGAAAATGCAGGTTTGCGCATGCGCAGAACTGAAAATCGCCGGATCCATTTTCCGGCGATTTTCACTATATAGCGGGCCTCTGAAACGGAACCCGCCGTATACCCGGGGCCCTGCTGTATGTATTATTAGATGTTGAAGTACAGGCCTGTTATTCTTCTTGCTGCCTGTTATTTAAAAAGATACACTGTGTAAATATCCTTTTCATGCATATCTGGGGTTTGACCATTTGCTTTGTGTGTGTGTGTTTGTGAGTGTGTGTGTTTGTATGTGTGTGTGTGTGTGTGTGTGTGTGCATCACAATTCTGATCAATGCTTCATTATCTGTGAGAAAGACACACAGAGAAAAGGCCTGTGCATAATTAGATCATCCTGCTGAGAAGTCAGTGAGAACACTATTGTGTGCGAGCCATTCATCCAAACACAAGGCAACATTATATCAGGTAAGAGTTCTGTAATAGGTGCTTTGGATACAAATAGAAGCCTTGCCCATTCTTTTCAGATTGCTTCATCAATATTCCCTGGTTAAAATATATCCAGTATTCCTTGTTATTGTCCCTAAATAATCACAAAATGTTATGAGGTGGCCCTCATTCCTTTTACTTCTGAATAAGAGAAAGTAAGAGCTACCTGTAGCCATCCTTGTTAGGGACAAGCAATACAAATAAAAACTAGCATTGCGGTGGGAGAGTGCATTAACAAAAACTCGTTAAAAGGCTGCATCACAAAACAGACAAGTGGGACGGCTGCTATAATTCATCCAGTGCTTTATTACACGCATGGAAGGGGTTAACCCATCCCTCACAGAAGGACCTGCAATGCTTTGCTACTGTATTGTATTATATTGTATTCATATAGCACAAACAATGTACCAAGCAGGGATATTATACAAGACATAATACAGGGAAGGGATATGCGCATACTGTAATACAGAACAGTTAACATTGGGGGGAATGGGGGTAGTTAATCCCCTTAAGAGCTTGCAATCCAAGTAGTGTGTTGGAAGAGCGTAGAGTACATGGAAGTGTATTATTTATAGGACAAGGTCAAGAGGGCAAGTGTGTAAGTAATAAAAAGTGTAAACATATATACAACTCCTAACAGTGAAAGCTACGGTTTAAAACAAACACATAGAGCAGGGGTGGCTCAGCGACTGAGCCACCTGTGCTGAAGCAGGATATCCTGAAAACCTGTTTGGGGGCCCTGGAGGACTAGAGTTGGCCATCCTTGACATAAGGCCTTGGTTTTTGGATACCATTTGCATTTATTGCTACAGGGATTTAACCTTACACTGCCAAAAACATTAAGAAACAAATAAAAAGCTGCACGACAAAACGCTGCAGGGCTGTCTGGGAGAGGGGAGGGGTGAGGGGAGGGGGAGAGGGGAGGGGGAGGGGGGGAGGGGGAGAGGGGAGGGGGAGGGGGAGAGGGGAGGGGGAGAGGGGAGGGGAGAGGGGAGGGGGAGAGGGGAGGGGGAGAGGGGAGGGGGAGAGGGTTTTGGGAGGGAGGGGGGAGAGGGTTTTGGGGAGGGGGGGGGGAGAGGGGTTTTGGGAGGGGGGGAGGGAGGGAAGAGGGGAGGGAGGGGAGGGGGGAAGAGGGGAGGGAGGGGAGGGGGGGAGGGGGGAAGGGGAGAGGGGGGAGAGGAGAGGGGGGAGAGGAGAGGGGGGAGAGGAGAGGGGAGAGAGGTTACTCAGTGCATGAGCTGTCAAGGTAAAGTAAAAGTCAGTGTTCTAGTTTGACTTTTGCAGCTCCCCAGGAGAGACCTGTTCCAGGCAGACTGTGATACTCTGTCAGCACTTGTTTAGGCAAAGCTATGACAGCCGTACATACAGTAGATAGACTGGCTGCCAAGTAAGTTATCTGCCTCATGATTAGGTCACCGGGCGATTTAATACAAAGGCTTCCCCTACACATCCCCCCCCCCCCAGCAAAGATCCCCTTCAGATGCACTTTAGCAGGTTGTCCGGAGCTATTAACACTGAGTCCTCACCACTTGACTTTATTTACAATACAAGTTTAAAAAAAAAGAATAAAAGTATAACCAGAGACATGGCCTACGGGGAACAGCGGTGTGTGTCAGGAGGCAGGCTGGGGAATGCCACTTCAATGACAAAGACAGCATACAAAGCTCTCGGGAAGCATCTCCGAGGGCTCCTACATCATTCTGTCATCAATGTAATGGATAAATTCCCAGTCAGCCGAGCACAGTAATACATCAGCTGGAGAAAGGAATTGCTATGGAGCTGGAAGATCACTGGGGAGGAGCAGCGGATCGACAAGGGCTGATGATTAAATCATGGGCGGCACACTCCAGTTCTCAAGTGCCACCAGCAGGTCAGGTTTTCAGGATATCCCTGCTTCTGCATGGATAGTCATAGGAGCCGACTACTGATTGAGCCACCTGTGCTGAAGCAGGGATATCCTGAACAGTTGGTGGCACTTGAAGACTAGAGTTGCCCCCCCCCCCCCCCTGCTCTAAGGTCTTCATAAAGGAATTTATTATATATAATCAGATATTAATAAATAATATATCACTTTATGAAGACCCGAGTGTGCCGTTGTCCTTCCATGTTGCTGAAAAATTGCTGTGAACACACACGCACACACTTTGTGTATAACTGGCATAGATGTTCAATCACAACATCCACTCCTAGTGGCCTTCTAAACAATACACAAACACACACACACACACACACACACACACACACACACACACACACACACACACACACACACACCACCCTCTCCCCCCCCCCCCAGTAGGGAAATAATTAAATCCCATATATTCTTGTTGTAATTATGCAAATCAATCCCACGCCGATATGAACAGGTGTCACTGCCATACGTGTTAGCAACACATCGCAAACGCCGTGCGTGGCTGCCCGACTCCATGCACGGCTGCCCGACTCAATGCGCGGCTGCCCGGCCCCATGCGCGGCTGCGCGGCCCCATGCGCGGCTGCCCAGCCCCATGCGCGGCTGCCCGACTCTGCTTTTCCTATATATTCCCAGCAGACACAGCTACAGACGCACTTTATTTTTTTCGTTTGAACAGATCTCTTGGCCTATCTAATGCTTAAACGCTGTAGCTTTGTTGAGGAGATTTACAATATTAAGTGCCCCAGAGGTTAAAATGGAGCGGTCCTCAGAACCAGGGCTGGCTGGAAGTTTAGCGGCGTTTGGTGCAGAGTGAGAATGGCGGAAACTCTTATCTGCTCCGGAAGCGGTATCGCCTCCTGCTGCAACGCGTCACTTTGATGACGCGACATCGCCTGTTGCGTGGGGCCTCTTGCCCGCCCTCGCGTCTCGAGTTGTGATGGTAGCAGGAGGAGATGCCGTCGTGAACAGGTTTTAAAGGTTGTGCTGGTTCATTTAACCATTGAATTGTGAGTACTGAAGCTAGGTCGGGAGAAGCGCGGGGCCAGGTGCACTCGCACCGATGGGACTGGCATCAAGCTGGCGATGCCCAGAACCCAGTGCTGTCTATGGGTTACCATGGTAATCGCAGAAGCTAGAGATTTTATTTCTTTTAAAGCAGGACATGCTCAGGATAGGACACGAAAATGATAGGCGTTGCATTCATATAGGCCTCTGGGGAGGAGCCGGTAGGGTTGCCAGGTATCCCGTATTGAACTGGACTGTTCTGTAATTGGACACACTGTCCAGTAACAAATGAGAGGTGATACTGGACATGTATGTGCCGGGTATTACCTCTCTGGACATGTATGTGTCCGGTATTACCTCTCTGGCCATAGTGACCTGACCGGCTTGGGGAGCCGTGGGATTTCCCCGAGCAGGGAGAGAGCAGGGCTGTTGCTGTGGGGGTGGGCAGCTTCCTCCATGCTAGGTAATGCAGCCAATCAGAAGGTGTCAGTAGCCTGGGGGTGGGGCCAAGAAGAGGAGGAAACAGCATGGAGCAGAGAGAGGCAAGAGCGGTGTGTGTGTGTGTCGAGCGCATCGCATGTTTCCCCATTGTGTCCAGTATTTTTGGAGAAGTCACCTGGCACCCCCAGGAGCAGGATTGCTGCTTTAATGTATGTGCTTCTTTATTTAACATCTGTATGTCACGTGGAATAAGACCACTAATGATTTCCTGCAGGATATAGCAATGTCAGAAAGAACACAGCTGAACTCTCCTCCACCACCGCCCACACGAGAGGCGACATGTCACACCAGACACGCTGTGTCAGGAGTGTCACACACAGCTCATTGGAGCTTCTGGGACAAAAAACTAATACCTGGGCTGGAGCACGCTGATTTCCTCTTCCGGTTCATGGGTACCTGACGTCATCACTGACCGGAGACCCGGCGAGTCAAGACTGTGAGTGCCTTTCTGCTTGTTCTCCCTTCCCCTACCTCCGCAGTGAGGATTCCTTGTCCGTGGGTGACACCGGGTTAGGAGGGCAGTGGCGGAGGGTAGCGGTTTACTTAGCTGGTTGTTCCTCCACGGGGGACGCGGCGGTATTACTGCTATCTATTCCTCCTTACCACTTATAGCCCCTACCCGTTGATAGTCACGGGGCACGGTTCAAGTGGGGTGTCTACATTGTTGCTTCATTCATTAGTGGGACACTGGACGGAGGAGTGCTTTATTTATTTCTTATTGGAAAATGTTTCTGGACTTTATGTAGGATCAATGCCTGTGTACAATTGGTGGCACCAGTTCTTTCCTGGGAGTGAGTCTAGGATATTTGCTGGGACAAAAAACTGGCCTGTCTTGATTTTTTTCTTTTAGCTAAAAAAAAAAACCCAATGCAGCTAAAAAAGTGACTTCCGTCCGGCTGGGGAGAAGTAAGGTGGCGGTCCCACTTAGACTAAAAGGAGAACTATGGCAGTGATAGATTTAGGTCCATATTTACTAAGGAGTATTCTGCTACATGGCACCTTCCGCACTTTACAACCTACTGTACTCAAGTTAATTTGCTTTAAGGTGTCTTATGGCAGAAGAGTTCTTAGTAGTATGGGCCTTAATTGGTATTTACATTTTATTTTTAGGTTTAAAGCAGCAACTCCCCCTTGCCCCTCGCCTCCCCACAGATGCCGATAGGAGATTAAAAATGATTTTATTCATCTTCTGAGGTTACCATGGTAACATTTACACTGCACTGAGCTCCGGGGAGAGCTCCATTTTAACCTCCCACGCACTTAATATTTCAAAAGCTTATCTCCTGAACAAAAGCATCAGATCGGAAAAAAAAAAAAATACTAACAGAAAGGGCAAGAAGACAACCAATAAAGTAAACAAACAAACAAACAAACATGATTGCCATCCGCGCTGGCTGCCACTTTAAGACGTGTCATACACAGAGGAAGTGGCGGGCATACACAGAGGAAGTGGCGGGTTACTGTTCATCGATTGGATGTGTTTGGCACAACAATTAGAATGCAATCAGATGTACGGGAGGCTTCTCTGGGACCTACAAATGACTATGTTCTCTTGTGCAGAGAGTCAAACACAACTCCCATGGCGGTACGATTTACTGCTCTTCCCTTTCCCCACTGCGGTTTTAAGTTGTAAAAGTTCAATGCATGTGACTCACTAAGTTCGTAAAGCAACAGAGCACCCTCTCCTAATTTTACAATACTCACGGTTTTGTGAATGCACAGTAATTGTGCTCATTTGCATGTCATTACCCAGAATCCCTGGCTGCAGCGGAAAACTGTTTGCTACGCGATAATGGGGAAAGACCGGGTTGCGGACCTGTCTGAGACATGCGACTATGCCCACAAGTGGTATTTTTATTTGCTATTAAAGAAGTACATTTTAGTTCAGCTATCGTTATTGCAGGGGAGCTCAACTCCAGTCCTCAAGTCCCCTCCCCCCCCCAACAGGTCAGGTTTTCAGGATATCCCAGCTACAGCAAAGGTGGCTCAAATCAGTCCCTGCTTCAACACAGGTGGCCCAATCAGAGGCTCACTCTTAGACTGAGCCACCTGTACTGAAGCAGGGATATCCTGAAAACCTGACCTGTTGGGGGAGAGCGGGGTGGGGGGCTTGAGGACTGGAGTTGAAAACCCCTGCGTTATTAGATGCTTCCTTTGACATTTTAACACATGGTTTCTATGCAGACTGAAACATAGAATGCTGAATATCGCGGCAAATGCCTGTGGAATAACGGATGTTATAATGCGTCGCAGGCACCTGGGCATGGAGCGGATACAAAGTATCAAATGAGCATCTCTACTTTCATTGAATGTATAAACCGGGGCTCTTCAACGGGGGGGGGGGGGGGGGGGGGCAGATCGTGCCCACGAAGGGTCTTGGACGGACCCTTAAACGCTCTGCTTATGCTCATTTCATTTAGTTGCTCAGGCAGCGAAGTACACATTTTCACACTAGAATTCACTTGTATGCCAAGTCTAATAAATGTGTAGGTCTTTAAATTGTATCCAAAATGACATTATATTACTCTTGTGGCCCTTTTATTCTGGATTATTTTTCAGGCCCCGTTGGGAAGCTGGTTGGAGAGCCTTGGTATTTACACACCATGTTCACTCTGACTTTACTTTTACGGCCGGAACGCCTGCAGAGCAGAAGTGAAGGTGCTCCTAATCCTCGGAGAGTTTTCACTGAGAATATACAACAATAGTCTTGTTATCTTTCCTTCAGGTTTCCAACTGGTGGGAAACAAACAGAGCAATGCCAGCTAGCCAGCTGCACATCGCACATTTACCTCACTTAGCACAGCAACACTGCTCCAATCACCTCTCCAAACATTGCTAGTGCATGTGAGGAAATAGCCAGAGACTATGCAAAGAATATTTACATACAGTACTAAAGAGACCTAAACATGATTCTTTTAAATAAACTGGATTGCTAACAATTGCTTACAGAGCAAATATTATATCACGCCACTGGGAAAATACACACGTATGTATATGTGTGATATATAGAGATATAGATATATAGAGATTATATATATATAATATACTGTAATATATATATATATATATATAGTTATACGTTACCGTTCCAAGGATTGGTAAACAAGAGACAGCACTCAATGTTGAAGATCAAAGTGTATTAGTGAAAGCAAAAATACATCCAGAAACCAGGGTTTCTGGATGTATTTTTGCTTTCACTAATACACTTTGATCTTCAACATTGAGTGCTGTCTCTTGTTTACCAATCCTTGGAACGGTAACGTATAACTACATTCTCTATATGGGACGTGCACCTGTGGCTTAACAGCACCTATTGGAGTGCCAACTGCCTTATCTGACTATATATATATATATATATATAGTACAGTGTATAGTGTTACAAAAAACCCCCATCAAAGTATTAGAAGCCCAGTTCAACCTCAAGAGGGACCAGTTGTTTTTCAAGTTTTCTATTTCCACAATACAACTGAGCTCTGTTTTCCAAACGGATTGCTCACTCATGTTAATCAATGAAAATATATGTAATTAAATCAAAATAAGTCCCAGCATAGCAATCAGTAGGGCAGTGAACACTGTCACTTTTACTTTTGGACAGGTACCGTGAGAAAGTCATGAATCTACTGAGGTGTCTGCCTGGCCTCCTCCCTTGTAAACCCAGCAGCCCTGTTGGGGAGTGGAGCAGAGATTATTTATAGCACAGGTGTAGGCACCTAGAGAAAGATTTAATAAGTTTCAGGGCTGAATGGAAAACTCAATACCACAATCCAGCCCACATTCTTTTTTTTATCACGTTAAAAAACGTGACCATTTAAAGCCCTTAAGAGGAAAGGGAATAAAACTGCAGGAAGAGCTGAAAGATATTTTAAGTAGCATTTACTCAACAACTTTAAGTTACAGTGTATAGGACATCAAACACAGGTTTGTAGTCATTTGTTCCCAGCAGTGTTTGGAGGAGGTTCACAAAAGTGTTAACTGTGTAGTGTAATTGTAACCATTTAAAGACCCCTTGGACCAAAATGAACGAATTCCAGTGGCATGCATACAAGAATATTGTAGCTTCTTGAAGATTGATTCTCCAATGTTGCTCCATTAGCATCAGCTTGCAATGTGGGTAATGCCCAGAGCAGGAAGAAGTTATGGGAGGCAAATATTATAATGGGACGACCAAAGTCTGCATTTGTGCATTATGTTCTTTTTTCCCCCCATGTTAAAAATGAAACGGTCGGGTATTTAACACAGCTGGGAGCCAACAAATGGCAGTGTCACAGATTTTGTGTGAGTAGTAGATACATAAACAAGCATCAGTGCAGACCATTTTTTTGACGTGTCAGATTCTGGGACAGACAAGTGACTATCACGGGTGGAATTTGTGATTATTAGAACACACAAATCTTTCATTTAATGTGCAGAACAACTATTATAGAACGTGTCCAGTGACAGCAACAGCCACCTACATTTACATTCTAAACAAATGACTGGTAATTGGTCTCTTACTCCACCCAAAGTGCTTCTGTGGTACACATACTGTATGTATTTACCAGAGCCAATCCTTAACCTCTACCAAATCCAGCAATGTTCCACTTCCCTCCGACATACCCATAGCATATCGTACGGAGGGCTCCATCTGGGATCATGTGAAAGTACGGTTTCCACTTTATTTTCACATGGCTGTGTAGGCTTCAGTATCATTTGAAGCAGTCACATTTTTTGCCACCATTGGTTCATAGAAAGTTTTGAAAGTTTTTTTTTTTTTAATCCAGGACCTGTTCAGTTTCACAAATTATGACCACGATGTTATCTGGTTCGGTAACACCATGAAGCTTGATCAGCAAACGATTGTAAACAATACAAACCAAAAATACATGCATTAATTATCCAACAGACCCATTTGGGCCCTTAGTTGGAAGCCTTTTATGCACATAACAGAGCACATCTGAACTAATGCAAAGGTTTTCATTCACCCAAAGCATCCAAAATTAAACTTTCACAAGCACATGTATTGTTTTCTAAATGACGCAGATCACGTGAGTAATAGTTGTTCTATGCTAAATAATTTCACCGCAATTAATCCTCCCTCAGTGGTTTTCAACCTTTTTTGGTTAAGGAAACCTATGTGAAATTCTGAGGAACCCCCAACCCTCTTTAATAGCGCGTCTGAGATCAGATACTTTGTAAATTCTTCTATATTTGGTAAAAATTTTAACTACCTGAAAATTACAGGGAAACCATTAGAGCTGCCCGGGGAACCCAAGGGTTCCTAGGAACACTGGTTGAAAAACACTGTCTTAAGCAACTACTTAATGAGTCAGATTGGTAAAACCTACTCCAAGTCTAAGTAACCTTCACAGACCGTGAAATTTACTGTTGACTTTATTATTGCAATTGTACCGTCATATAGACTTTATTATTGGCATTTATGAAAATCTAACTCTGCTATCCCAGAAGACACGTTCCGGAGTGGAAAACACCTTCACTTGGATGGACCACAAGGTGTCTCCTTCACTGGAAGGTGTCTTCTGGAATACCAATGCTTAGTGAATTTGCACCTTTATGTCAGATGAACACAGACAGTCAAAGGAAGATACAGGAACCTAAGGAAATGCAATTTATACCAACCTGTGTGGGGATACATAGAAGTTGATGACAGCTTTAGTGATTAAATATATCCAACATATTTGAACATACCAATGTTCCTACAACCTCTTAACTTTGCAGGACAGACTGGATCTACGTCACACACATTGTTTGGCCATTCCAAAATCACAACAATTAGGTAAAACATTTTAGAACATGAAATAAAACCATACCTTTCTTGGTTTTATTTTATCTTGCAGATCGTATTGGCCAATTCCTTTGTAGCTAATTCCCAGCCACCACGGGATTCCCTGCTTGTCCTATAAACACAAAGTGGGAAAAAATGTGGCACGGTGAAACATGCGGAAAAATCTGTTTGTTTGCACAGATTGCAGCGCTTTTGTGTGCCGTTCAATGAATCACCAACGCAGAGGTGATCTGTGGTCAACTCCCTTAAAAGGCAACTGCGCTAGATAATCTATACCTAAATAATTCAGAGAGTAATTACAATAAAACATATCAATATTATTCTTTGTAATTGCCCAAACGAGCAGCCAAATGTTTTGAAAGTTTCCTGCCCGTTGCCACACCCGGCCCTTTTTAATAAGGGCTTCGGTGTGGTTCATTATCATATTATATTATAATTTATGCTGGCACCATCATGATGGATACAAAAGTGTAAACAGAGCAGCAGCTGGGACTGGCTAAAGCAGGTTTCATTTTGAGGTTGGTTCCTTTTTCATCTGCTTTCTTAGATAATCAGTTCAGATGAACTATGGTCTTATAACCACCAGAAGAACCCAACATGAAATCCTTATATTTACTCAATGTTGCCCCCCCCCCCCTACCCCCAGGGGGGTGAATTCAAAGAAGGAAAATTTGATTGTGCCATGTCCCTCAATGACTGTAAGATCTCTACCATCATTATGGAACTCTCTGAATTTTAAAAGAAATGTCCATATCAACAAAAGACTGGTAGCAGTTGTTCACGGTTTTTCAAGATGTTCAGGAAGCAGCTGCTTACCATACATTTAAAAATATTGTTCAAATTCCTACCCAGGATTTCACTTCTCATATTGAGGAATGGGTGGTTACTGGGATAGTAAAAATCTTGCATTGTAAATAACACACTATTTTAATGCAATGTGTCAAAAAAGCGAGAGAGAAAAACACAGCTCTTGCGCTTTTCTGGAATGCTACAACATACTAACTTATTGTTCAAAAGGGTTTTGTTCTCCTGAAAAAACACTTAAGGGAGTTCACCTGGTCATGCATCCCTTACCACTGGGAATCTAAAGACTTTATTCACTAATGGAGTCAGGTTGACATGGAATCCAAAGCCAACTTTCAAAAGGAAGGTCAAATCCAGCCAGTGAATGACTCGGCTATAAGCAATGGTGCAAAAGGGGAATTTCATTCAACCACTCTTTCTGCACTATTAAAAAATGTGTTCTGAGGAATACATTTCTCAAACTGCATGACCAAAAAAACCTTTACTCATTTCCCAGAGCTACTGGTTTTCTCAGTAGCCTGAAGGCCCTGTCTCTACGTACTACAGACTCCCCATTGGACACAGACTAAGCTTTCCCCTTCCAGTGTTTCACGGTTGTGTACAAATGTCAGAATCTTGACCATACTGCCCTCACTTGAAGTCCAACCAAGCTCAGCCACCATTATGATCACAGAAAGTATATGGTATAGACAGAACTATATATAAGGCTAAAAAAAATAACACCCAAGGATAATATCTTGAAGGGGTGGTGCAGCGGGAACAAACAGGGACTCTAATTCCCTCAATAGTAACCACACAAAACAGAACAATGGTTCCCAGCACTCAATGCAGTAATGAAAAATCTAGGATAAATATATCAGGCAAATTCATATTTTACTGACAGAAAAGGTCCAATGACCTGAAATGGTCAATACATATAAATAAGCACATAGATTAGTGCCAAATGCACCGTGCATGTAGATCAAGCAGAAATACAGATACATGGTATCATACCGATTGGTCTGTGGGAATGGACCAGAAGAAGGACCCCCCCCCTCCAAAACGTTGCCCCCCTAATTGTTCAGTGTCCTCTCTCTCTACCCCCTTCCTTTCCCCCCCCCCCCCCCACTCCTTTTGGTAGTTCCATCGATCCTTGTCTCCCTCTTTGTTCCTACCCTCCTTTTTTCGGATCATTCAGCTTCTGGATCAGTGTGACACCATTTATCTGTACTGTATATCTGCTTTATCTATATGCATGGACAGCATGGTGCATTTGGCACTAGTCTATGTGCTAATTTACATGTATTGACCATGCAGATCATTGGATATTTTCTATCAGTAAAATATGAGTTTGCTTGATATTTAGCCATATTTTCATTACTGCATTGAGTACTGGGAACCATTGTTGTGTTTTGTACCATTATGCTCATATTTTAACAACACAGAAGCTCTGTCCACTTCCTTGTGCAGAACATTAAGCTGCTGACGCTGCATACATGTATATCTACCTTCTGCGCTATTTCACACATTTTTGCTGTTTACATAATGCCCATTTTTTTTATTTGCAAGTTTCTAGCACTCTCAATGGCTATACAGCAAGGCAACACAGTGCAGTCATTTTGCACATACAGTAAGTACCTAACACTTTATAAGAAATATGGTTTATCGCCACAATTAATAGAAAATATCCATTGTTTCCAGTTTCTTTTAATAAGTTTTTTTTTGTCTGTACAAGTCCCATGCTTTATTGTTTTACTGTTTGGCAACGTAACCATCTATAGAGGTAGAGAGATACACGGATGGGAAACCTCATCAGCACTGAAACCTTGTTATTCTGTAAAATCTCTTTCAGAGCAGCTCCTATTCTGATGTGCCAAATATTAGAATTAAATTCATTTTCAAGCTGCAGTCCCGCCTATTATGACACTTTTAGAGAAGATCAGGAATCCAATTAAACGTCTCAAACATATACTGTATAGCGAAATGAAAAGAACATCAGCAAACAAGCGCTTGGTTGAGTTTTATACCCTTAGGAAATATAATAATGTACACTGTTGCACGTCATCTGAACCAATGTCACGTTTTATATATTCAGCAACCTTTCCTTGAGTAATGAAAAGCAATTTTGACTCAAAAGATTACCATTCACCTTTAAAAATACCGGATTTAAGGGAAGTTTTTTTGTGCGTTTGTTTGAAATAAATACATGAAAGGCTGTTTATAAAGGAAGTCAGGCCTGCTACTCAGCCCAATGCTGGGTTTCTTATCAATGAATAGAAACACTTCCACCCCAAATCCTTCCCAGCCACCATATCCCTTTCCTGTATTTTAGTACACAACTGCTTGGTACATTTATGTTGGTAACTACAGAGGCTACCCCTTAAATCGCAATATATGTATACCATCCAAAAAGGGGAGGAGTTGTTCAAATTCACACGGTTACTTTAAAAGGGAGTATGAGCAATATATGCAGCACTGCTCCCTTTAGGAAACAATCCACTTTCAACCCCAAGTTTGTCCGGGGTCATTTTGTCAACACGTTTGTTGAAATGGTTTCCAGAGATTTGGAACAGTCGAGTCGCACTTTCAAGATTAAAAAAGATAACCTCAATCTGGAAGAAAAGCTGGCAGTAAAATCACTAGCCAGCAACGAGTCGATTGTAATCAAACCAGCTGACAAGGGGGGGGGAGTGGTAGTGATGGACAGTACCTACTACGTCCAAGAATCATCAAGATTGCTTGGTGACACTGCCACTTACCTCCCCCTTGACAATGACCCTACGGACATCTATCATTCAGAGCTTGTTGCCCTTTTAAATAGAGGTTTGACCAGTCAAGCTATCACGCAGGACGAATATGACTTTTTAAACAATTTGCACCCACGAATACCAATGTTTTATTTTATTCCCAAAATTCACAAGGACCTCCACCACCCGCCAGGTCGACCTATTATTTCTGGAATTCAATCACTCACATCAAATTTATCACAATTTATTGATTATTATTTACAGCCACTTGTAGTCAAATTAAAATCACATTTAAAAGACACCACACAAGTTTTGCATGTCCTGCGTGAGATTGATTGGAAATCCAGCTATGTATGGGTAACAGGAGATGTCACATCCCTCTATACCATTATATACCACCATTTGGGATGTGAGGCTATAAAAGCAGCCTTTCAAAGGGATAGCACTATGTCCACAGCACTTAAGGCCTTTCTGATGGATGGGATTAAGTTTATACTTACCCACAATTATTTTTGTTTTAATTTACAGTATTATTTGCAGATATGTGGCACCGCTATGGGCACGAGGTTTGCACCAAGTTATGCGAACATCTTTATGGGGCAATGGGAGGAGGTTATTTGGAATAATTGCCCATTTGGTGCCAACCTCGTGCTCTGGCGGCGCTACATTGATGACGTTATTTTTATTTGGGATGGGGATTTGGAGTTATTAGACGAATTTATTTTATACCTTAATGCGAACGAAAGAAATTTGAGATTTGTTTGCCAGTATGATAGGAACACTATAAATTTCTTAGATCTCAATATCAACATCACCGATGATCAAATACACACACAAACATATTTTAAACCCGTACAGGCCAACAATTATGTCATGGCCAACAGTCACCATAATCCGCAATGGATTAAGAACATCCCCAAAGGGCAGTTCATCCGGCTGAGGCGTAATTGCTCAAATTTGGAATCATTTGCGGTACAGGCGGATGAATTTAAAGAAAAATTTCTTGAAAGGAATTACCCTATTGAAGAACTTGAGAGCACAATATCCCTGGTCCAAGATATGGACAGGAATAAGCTCCTTCAATATAAAGAGAAAGGGTTAGATCAAGGAAGGAATAACATCTCTTTCATTACCCAGTATAACGCTATGGCCCCAAGAATAAGAAACATCTTTGCCAAGCACTGGCCAATTTTGCTACAGGACGCTACACTTTCACAGGTACTAACTCCGAGACCTTCCATTATTTTTAAAAAAGCAAATAATTTCAAAAATAAATTGGCACCCAGTTGTCCGTTACATCAAGGGAAGGATAAAATGATAACCACCAAGGGTCCTAATGGGTTCAAACCATGCAAAAAGTGCATAGCATGTAAATACAGTAGGTGTAACATTGAGTTTAGATCTAATGTTACTGATAAAATATACAAGATTATGTCGCACATCACATGCAAATCGCAATTTGTAATTTATGTATTGCAATGCCCATGCGGCTTGCAATATGTGGGACGCACTGGTAGAACCTTTCAAAGACGTATTTATGAACACGTCTATAATATAAAGAAAGGTCTAACAACGCACAGTGTGTCCCACCATTTTCTGTTGCATCACGGCAGAGACCCAAAGGGCCTGGTCTGTCAACCCATTGAGTTATGCACTCCAGATTGGAGAGGTGGGGACACTATTAAACATATAAACAGACGTGAGGCCTTTTGGATCTTTGAACTGAAGACCCTGTCCCCCAATGGTCTTAACATAGATTTTGAATTGGGTTCTTTTCTAGGGAAATAGATTGGTCTAGTGATAAAAGTGAGGAGAGAGTTAACTTTTGTGTCAGTGACTAGTGCAGAACCTGTTAAATTAAAAGCAAAAGGAGTTTGTGTAGCAATTAACTATACCCAAGGGGAGAGTTTGAATATCTTCATACCTCTGTAGGTTTACTTAATATGCATATGACATTAGGGTATATACATGTTTTGACATATGCTGGTACTGTTGTTTCTATGTGTTTTTTATGTGTTTTTTTATGTGTTTGATGTCATGTATGTCTAAGAGTCCATGTAGTGATTTGGTACTAATGACATACAGGCTGTTTTAATTATAAACGATCAATTAATTTTAATTGGCTAGGGTATATCTATGTGTCACCAAGTATCATTGTTTTCAGCCCCTGAGGAAGTAGAGTGACATCTACGAAACGCGTAGGGCTAGTGGCACAGCCACTATTTGACTGACTTTGGACGTTTAAGGACATTTGGCCTTGGAGCCCAACTTTCCCTTCAGCCTGCCAGCTGTTCCTTTAAGGCAACGGGCACTATCGCGCGCGGGCGCGCAGAGACTTCCTGTTGCTCCGTAGGAGGAAGTGAGGCGTGTGTCTACACGCGGTGCAGAGCTGTGGACCCCGCACACCAGCCCCCACGGCCGGAGCTGTTCCGGTTACCATCGTAAGGACTGACTGGTGTCTGAGCCGCAGTGGAGCAGAGGCATCACCCGCCAGGGAGATCATCTCTACCTAGGACTTGTTCCTACCATGCGAGCTTAAACCTTGCTGTATGAAAGTAGGGCTCCAATTTTTGTGCTCCGGATGACCTGCGGTTCCTTGTATTTGCCATTGTCGGTCTTGGCATAGTTCTTTTTAATAAATAATTATTTTAATAATCGCTAGGATTCTTAACTGTTTGTGTGTATTAGTGCAGTACTGCTTACCCTACAGTGTTGCGCTATGATTTTTGTTTGTTTGTGTTCTTTTCTTTGCATGGTCTGTCGAGCAAGTGTGCGGATCCCTTGAGGAGTACAGGACATTCCACTGACTATTTGGCGCCAGGTTTTTCTTTATTTTGGTTTATTCTGTTAGTACTGGCAGTATCACCGGGCAGCCATCCTTTATTATAAGTTTTTTAATATCACACTGTGTATTACACTTTAGCGCTAGTTCACATTTTTTTCTTCACCATTACTTTAAAAGTGCGATACTTGTAACCAGTGTTTAAGAAAACTCAGGAATGCAAAATTGTCCTAAAATATTTGTTCCGTTTTTGTTTATTTTTCCGTATAAATTTTATGACACTTTAAATTATTTGGCCCCAAAGAATGTAATATTCTTTATTCTTTTCATCTTTATCACTAAAAAAAAAAAAAAAAAAACTTTTTCTCTGCAACCATTTTTTAATCATCCCTCAAAACTAAATTATCTCACATTTAACCTCAGAGTTTCGGGGCTGACAGGGTCACTAAATAAGTGTTAATAAAGCCTATGGGCGCATTATTCACCTCCAGCCCATGTTAAACTCATCATAACTCCTTTGATGCAGTCTCTCAACTGCACATGTACAGCAATATACTGAATCCAGGGGAGGCTATAAAGGAATGCATGGATTGTAGGTTTTTATTGCCAAGTTATCAAAATAATACGCAAACGGAAATGAAAAACATGCAGAAGCATCCAATGTTTCAGGCAACTGCTATAGGCCAGTTGAAGATCTTATTAAAAGATCAAAACACTGGCTACATCTCTGCATGTTTTTCTTTGTATATAGAGCGTTACCGTCTTAGTAATAAAGGCACTGTACAAGAGCATATTATTTTATGGATGTGGTTATGAAGGAACAGCAGCTAACCTTGACTTTGTAGTAATGAAGACCATAAGTAGGCAGAGCTTCCACTATTTTCATGTACCTGCAGACAGAGAAATGAATCAAATGGGACATGCAAACACTGCAACATGGCCAAGCATCAAAGGGAGATCCGTGACATCACGCCCGAACCGGCGATGTCTGCCGGTGACCCGAAATATTTTTGGCAGGTATCGCCGATTCGGCCAGTATCTCATGTTCTAACTCAGGGGTGCACAACTCTCTTCCCCCCCCCCCCCAACAGGTCAGGTTATCCCAGCTTCTGCACAGGTGGCTCAATCAGAGGCTCAGTCAACGACTGAGCCTCTGATTGAGTCACCTGTGCTGAAGCAGGGACTGATTGAGCCACCTGTGCTGAAGCTGGCATATCCTGAAAACCTGACCTGTTGGGGGGGGGGGGGGTTGAGGACTGGAGTTGAGCACCCCTGTTCTAAATAACTCTTTCATTGCACATGTTAAACCCTTTTGCTTCTGTACACGGACTAGCGAGGCACTCACAAGAAGCGAAGTGGTTACACTACAACATACAGTGTAACAGGGATAATCCGCTGTAATATTTGTCTTATGCTAGGTTGTTATTTCTAGATTGAAAAGTGCTGTTCTGTTTGCACAGATCAATTTTCTCTCCAAATTGTTTTTATTCTCTTTATATTCCGCGCAAATTCTTTATTCTGAGATCCTCTGATCACTTTGTTATTTTGGAATATAAATATTCCCCCCCCCCCCCTCACTTTTTACAAAGTAAAACATGTCGGCTACAACACTAGTATTGCTATATTCTTCCCTTAGTTAGAACTGAGCCTTCAAATATTTCAGGGGTGGCCAACTCCAGTCCTCAAGGGCCACCAACAGGTCAGGAAATCCCTGCTTCAGCACAGGTGGCTTCTCAACTGAGCCACCTGTGCTGAAGCAGGGATATCCTGAAAAACTGACCTGTTGGTGGCCCTTGAGGACTGGAGTTGGTCATCCCTGAACTAGACCTTCCCTAAAGCAGGACTTATTGTATTGTACATGCTCTCTTAGTCAACTACCATTCATTTATTTTGAGCCACAAAACAAAAAAAAAAAATCGCCAAGACATCTACAAACATAGTACTACAACCTTAGTATGCAATATAAATACAAAATGACTTCTATTGTCAAACATAATGAACTCAAATTGACGAAAGTTAAAATAGCCTTATTCTCTTACCGGACAATTGCTTGTCCTCTGGTTACACCTTTCAGCTTTTTACAGTGCTCTATTACTCTGTCTTCACTGCGAGAAAACAGAATACAATAAACATCAATCATGCTTTAATAGTAAGGAGGATAGAGGATAACCCTTCACAGCACAACATTCGGAGTTACATAGTTATAGGTGCTTATAGGTAGTCTATAAAAATTCTACTTTTATTGCGTTTGTAATACGTTTCAGGACACGGTGACAGCAAATAAGTTATCTGCAAGGCAAGGAAACGGTCCTGTTTTTATAACTAGAGACCGCGGATTACATTATGATTTACAAGTAGCACTCATGACGATTCATAAAATGCTGAGGGTTACCTTGACGTGATTGCAGATTTAACATGTTTTGGATTTGAATTAAATGACCCAAGCTTATAAGAAGAAAAAAATATATACATTAACTCAATCATTTGTCATATTGGACGTGCAGTGGGGCCTTCTTTGCTTAATGAACTAAAGAAAATCCTAGTTGGAGGATGGTTATTGGAAATCAAGTCCACCCCCTTATAATAAACATGCTGCAGTGTATATTTATGCAGAGTATTGGCACAAGTCTATTTGTAGTTCCGCCATTTACAGTGGAGTCTCCTGTCCCATATCTGGTTAAACACTGTGATAACGAAACAGGTCTCTGGCTGAACCATCTCCTCAAAAGTGTCTGTGTGCTTGAAAACCCTGTGGCCATATGGTGCTCATTTGGAGGAGCTGTTCTTTCTACTATTCACTTACTTTGAAATTAGTAGATGCAAACACCCATTGTGGTTACTAACTTGCAGCTTAGAGAGTACTCACAGTGGGGGTGGAGGTCCCTTAGAGAGGAGGGGGGGGGGGGATCTTGGGGCATACAGGTTCCACTCCTTAGTATCTGACTTGTTACTCAGCAAACTGGTTATAGGTGTATATCTATGATCCTCACTACATGTTTTACCGGCTGACCAATCATTACTAGGAGATATTACATTGGGTCACGTGGTGGATATGCCACCAGCCTATTTAGTTTTTCCTTGATATTTGCATAGGTGGATTTTGGCTGCTAAACAGCGCTGATCAAGCAAGCCCACACTACATATATACTGCGAGTAGAGCTGCTGCCTCTAGGGCGGGCTATCCTATAGGTTTCATCATTTACCTAGTCACTGTATATATTTGATGACTATTGTATTATTATTGAAAGCACTGTATGTATTGTTTCTCAATCAATTTATTTTATGAGCTTACCTATTAAAAGGTTAATTTTTAAGTCACTCATTGGACCACACAGTCTCATGGCTTCCCCCCCCCTTTCAGCAACACTCTATAGCTACCATCATCAACTGTGTCTATCCATGGGCATTTAGACCCATTTATAGCTATATCTACAGCAATCACTGTGACGTTTTAGGGGTTGTGCAGAGGGTCTTTGCCCTCCACCCCCTCTGTGGTTACTTCTCTTTGCTCTCAACCTTCCCTTAGGTGAAACCACCAAGCCATATTCGCTTTTACTGCTGAGCGGTGGCTTCTTTATGTTAAATATAGAGATTTAACTGGTAGCTTACCAATATGTAAGAGACGGGCGCTCCTGCAGCGTTCTGGTTGGTAGAGCTGGCAGTATCTTCAGATCTCTTCTTGCATTTTCATCACTAAAATAAAAAGATAAGTCTAGGATTATTTATCGGAAAGAGGCTGGGTGACATTACACTGCAGAGCATTACACCGCAGAGCATTGCTCATTCATACTACGCTGCCGGCTGTGAAGTTATTTTATAGCTCTTCTCACGTGACAAAACAATACAAAACGGTGTCATGTAGACCTCTGTCTGCTGGACACAAGGCAGGACACATTATACACAGAGTGAGACTAGTGGAGTAAACCAAGTTAGCAGCCTCCAGGAAAACCAAGTTAACCTGTTCCCTTCCAGAGCAGCCGGCAGCCCAGGAAGGTTTCAATTATTGTAACTAGAATAAAGAGCAGATAAATACATTGTTATGTAAAGCGGAGACACTTCACACCATTGTGTGCTTGGTACATATTATACACAAAGGATTCTCTTATAGTGTAGGCAGCTGGGTTAAAACAGTTTGTGTGACAAACTTGTTTGTTTGTGATCTAAGGCAGGGGTTCTCAACAACAGTCCTCAAGACCCCCACACAGTCAGGTTTTAAGGATATCCCTGCTTCAGCACAAGTGGCTCAATCAGTCGCTCAGTCGAAGACTGAGCCACCTGTGCTGAAGCAGGGATATCCGTAAAAACGTACCTGTGTGGGGGTGTTGAGGACTGGAGATGAGAAACCCTGGTATATGCCCCCAAAAATGCACAAGTGTTCCACATAAACGGAACAAAGTGAACAAAGGTGCACACAGCATGATTTTTTAAGTTGTGCTATTACACAGTCTGTTTGTTTTACTGAGGCGCAGTATGAGTGCATATTATAAAACTGTCTTAATCAACTCATGAGTTTTGGCATTTCAAGAATGTGAGAGATCGGGATTCTGAGGCAACCAATAAATCATTCGTATGCATGAAGTACTCCCTCACTGACATATCTAGTGAATGTTTATTTTATTTAAAGGTAAAAAAAAATTAAAAAATTTTTTTTAAAAAACCACACACATCTTGCCCGCTGATATACCCACTATGGGAAAAGATCAGAAATTGGATTCAGAGAATATTTGATCTCACTATTCCCCCAGACCCGTGGCTGTTTCTCATGAACAGACCCCTAAAGGGCCTATCAAAATCACACAATAAACTAATTGCACATTTTGCTCTAGCTACGCGGTGCGAGATCGCAGCACTATGGAAACGCCCCGATATTCCAATTATCCCAAAGATTCGGAATCGTATTTGGTTTATCTGCCAGATGGAAAAGTTAACGAGCTTAGTTAATGACACTGGCGACAATTATCTAAAAGTTTGGGCCCCCTGGCTTGCCCAAACAGACATCCCTGGGGTAGAGCGTAACACAATTTGGCTATAATAGTAATAAATGCGTTCTCCTTTGGGGACATAAGAACCTACCCCACACCTAGAACCTTATACTCCTTACGCCCAATCACTTATTCTACCGAAAGGCCTCACTAGTTGATACATAGTCCTCACGCTGTCCAGGTGTTCCCCGGAGGCAGATGTATTATTATCCTTGGATACACCTTCCCTCTCTCCTCTTCCCCCACCCCCTCCTTTACCTCCTCCCCCCCCACCCCCCTTTTTTTTTTTTTTTTTTTTTATTTTATTATTATTTACCCCAGTACCTTACACATGACGATTCCCACTCACGTGGTTAAGTAGGGCTCGAAAAACTACGTGAGTTTATTATGCTTTTGTTATTGTATATGATATGCTAAATATGCACCTGATGTCTTTTTTTTTATGTATATCATGCATTTATGTATAATAAAATACAAGTTATAAAAAAAAAAAAAAAAAACCACACACAATTTTGTGCGAGTCTTGATACATAGCAAAATTGTCACACACCATAGAGACCAGCGGCGCAATCGTGTGATATGATACATCAACATAGAAACAAGAATGTATTCATTTTTTTCCAACCAATTTATGAAGGAGTAACCTTTGCAGCATCAAAAGTCTATGTATTTCATCATCAATATTTACAGTTCTGTTGGTCCATTACAATGTGTCCAAGCACCTATTCCAATTGTTATATTATGTTATTGTGTCATGATACGGCTCTAAAATACTACATTAAAGAGGCAATCCAAGCTTGCCATTTTTTTTAACATAGGTTTGAAGCAAGGGGTCTCTGGAGCTGAACCCCGTTCATTGAAGCTACGGGGACCCCTTGCTTCCATAGATACAGACCTCCCAAGGGGGTGCTGCTAGCCACTCTGCTCGACTAGCAGGGTTCATGTAATGGCGGCGTTTCAAAATTCCCGCGCACGGGGGGCCAATAGAAAGATGCGACATCAGGTTCGGCTTCCTATTGGCCCGCAAGACGCGGGAGCTTTAAACTTTGCCGAGATACTGGTACCCCCTTTGGAGTTCTCGGGACGCAGGGGGTCCCCAGAGCTGAAATTAATGGGGTTCAGGTCCGGAGACCCCCTGCTTCAATCCTATGTTAAATAATAATCATTTTAAAAAGGAGAACACATGAATTTCTCCTTTAAGAAAAAGATTATAATGTATTTTATTATTTATTCCACAACATATATCGAAAATATATTGAAAACAATTCAGAATTGAAAATCATCTTTACTGGTTAATCTGTTTTTTACTGTATGAATTGTGCAATGTATTTAAAATATAGAATCAAACAACATTTCTCCGGCATTACTTCGCTAAACTTTTTTAAGCTGTTCGCTATGTGTGGGCCTATCTATCTATCTATCTATATATCCCACCCAATGTTCTAGAAGCAGGTTCCTCAATTTTCTGCAGACAGCCTCATCGTGAGTCCTGTAAATATGTTTAAGTGTTAACAATAACCATGGGCAGGACACTTTTATCAGTTAAGGAACGTGCCCTATTTATTTAGTTAGTGGCTGTAGTAATGGATAATGATTCTTCTCATGCTAGGGTCGAAGGCAGCTCGTGCTTAAGAGGAGTTCTCAGAGTAGTAGCTCCGCAGCATAATCGAATCGGCCCCACCAGCAGGTCCTCAGCAAACTGCCAATCCAATATGCATGGACGAGCTATACAGTACACAGTAGCAGTATACTGATCCCAGTTAGAGTATTGTGTATTCCCAGCAGGGGCCCACTTGAGATAGGGCATTACCGACGCTACACAGGAGATTGCCAATCTAACAAATACTAAGGGAAAGAAGCATGAGTAACTCCCCAGCGTAGGAGTGACAGCTTCCAGGGGAAGAAGCACAGAATAACTTTATGATTTGCCACCAGTTAATATGTCGAATGTGAAGTATGTCTTTTTATGGCGAGCCTTATCAAAAGATGTGACTAAAGCTCTTTTTGTACTATACAAGTTAATGGCGCCCATCCTTATGCTATCTGCATATCCCTGCCCAGCCTGCATCAACCCAACACCCTGAACAGGTATGAGAGACTGAGCAATGCCATGTATATAGTCCATCTGATGTAAACTCCTATAGAGCCGGGCAAGGGGGGTATACACAAGCATATCTACCGTAGCCTTAACTCTTGATCTCTCTGTGTCTGGCTGACATGGTCATTGTGTTTTACTATGTTTGTATTCTCATCACAGGAGCCAGACTGAAACTTCACAGCCCGCCAGTTACCAGTACTACGCACAATGCTATGCCAAGCATGTGCTGACATTACAGAACACCACTAATTAGAAGCATTTGTCACTAGGTGACCAAACCTTCTCATCAGCCTGCTGCCCCACATATGAAATTATGTATGCGACTGAACTACTCATTTATTATAGCAAAAAAGGCTGATGCAAGTAAATTCATTAATACCAAAGGACATAAACAAGAACACAGAAACACCTGTGCCAAAGAGCTCAGCAAAGTACGAAAACACTAAGCACACAGACCAAAGACACTATAGCATTAGTGTCTATGATGGAAAACAATAAGATATGGGGGGGAGGCCGCCATCTTAACTGTGACCCACAGAGTACCGAGTTTTCACATAGCTGCCTCATTGTCTTTCCTTTCAAAGTCCAGACATTCAACCATCACAATAAAGAGATCAGCAGGAAGTATATTCGGTGGAACATGTATTTTGTGTTACTAGTATAACACGATGCGCCTGCACAATTAAGATGTTGGACATCACCAATGTTTTTGTTTCTTTGTAATTTTCGAACAATGTGAAGGCAATAACTGAGTTTGACAGCAACTTCCTGGTCAAACTGGAAAATCTGCCCTCGGCTGAAAACCTCCACATGGGGATCACAGAAGAAACCGAGGTGGACCACACAGGCGGAAGAAAAACTGGTCAGGCCAGGTGTGGCCCAGGTTGTAATGGATCCTCTTGAAAAACAATTGATGCTCGGAGAAGCTGAGCTGAACCCTGTGGGAACAAAGCTCCTGGCTTTTCCAATAGCTTTTCCTTTTCTTTTTAGTTGTATTATCTTCTAAAGCAGTTATCCCGGGTGCTCTGATCCTCCCACAGATGTAGAAGGGGCTCTTAATGCAACTAGCAACAAATTTAAGCCACCACCGTAAAAAGGAACATGTGGGAGGGAAGATGAGCCCCGGTGTTGGCCACTGATGTAGGATACCCAGGACTTCCCTTCATGTGCTTTAAGTATTGAATATTTTCTCTTCTTCAGGTCGGGGGAAACCTGTGCTTATGTTAACCCTTTGATTGCTGGAAGGGGCGCTGCTCCTTCCGGCACTCCCGACCATGTGGCCGCGGATCTGAAGCCATCACGTGATCGCTCCGGCACCGATGACGGAACAGGGCCCCCCCAAAGGGTTAAATCTATGTAATGCAACAAGCTGGGTTTGACGTCTTAAAGCAAACGATAACAGATAGTACATCAGAGCAGCAGTTCCCGACCAAGTCAACTAAGCAGAGAAAATCCCCACGTGTCACGTGGTCCACAATCCACGGTAAAGAGCAGTGTATCTTCTCCGCGACCAAAGTAAAATAGCTTGATATTGTACAGTGATTAGTAGCTATAATGCTTAGGCTGCGCTTATAGTGCCTGGCGACGCGACATCGCGCCAAAACAAATCCATTGAAACCGTCACATGCGCTTATAGTAAGCGCGACGGCGATGGAGCGACCAAAAATTTGGAAGCCGGGTCTATTTGTTTTTTTTTTTTTTTAGAGACAGTCGCCACATGTGACTGTTTCTAAACCAATCACAGAGAGCTGCCCTCCTCCTTGGTGACGTCACTGGCCTTGGTCGCCAGTGACGTCGCTTAAAACTAAAGTTCAACTTTCACCAGTGGCGATGGCGACGGGATCGGTCGCGTCGCCGTCACCATAAACGCGGCCTAATTTGAACCTTTCGCTGCCAGAGAGACCTGCAACACCTGGCGAGACAGCGCCCCGATCGGTACTAATCGCAGTTCAATGAATAACCCCCAAAGGATACTAATCCCGCCTCACTTTTCCCTCATGTCTTAAAAGGGTGACTTCTTTCTTTTGTTCTCCTTGCAATCTTTCATAGACTAATGCCAAGCGTTGCAACCCGAGTACATGTAAATATTAGTATAGTACACAGAGCCTACACCTTTCAAACAAGGTAAGCAGTTTATCAAGCTAATGACACTATGTGAGCAGCATGCTTTGTCACTAGAATACTGCAACGTATGTCCCCTACAGGATAGTTTAAACAGGAGTGGTCAAGACCAGTCCACAAGGGCCAACAACAGCTATGTTCTCAGGATATCCCTGCTTCAGCACAGGGGGCTCAAGCTTTGACTGAGCCACTGATTAAGCCACCGGTGTTAAAACAGGGATATCCTTAAAACTTGACCTGTTGGTGCCCTAGAGGACTGGGAGTTGACCACCCCCTGCTCTAAACAATCCTAAAGTAATATCTTGAAAAATTATGATCAGGTCGGACTGTTGCATTCAACTCGGCACAATATTGCCAAGCAATCTTTATGTACACCTCTATGTGGACAAAACAAAATAGAGGACACACAGAATGTGCACTCACAAAGAATTCACGTCGATGCACACCACCTTATATAAAACATAACCTTCAATATAACATGGATTAAAACATATATCACTGTAATGTAAGTATGAACAGTAATTAAAAAGTATCTGCTGGGTACAGGGTGGCCAAAATCCAAAAAAGGCTCAAGTGAATAAGTATAACACTGATAACGAGACCTAAATAAGGGATAAACCGTACTCACACAAAGGAGTACTTGATGGCAAAAAATGAATAATGTATGAATGTCATAATGCCATCAAATATAGGGTTCATGTGGCAAAAAAATACCCTATTATTGATTTGGTGATAAAGTAGTTGAAGCATGTGGCTAACAGATGGTGCAATAATCGGATCAGCCACTTACTGCTAGCAGAGCTAGCAGCACTGCAATGGTAGGGCACTTGTTAGGATAATATCATCAATCTCTTAAGCTCAAATATCGGCCACCAAAAATTAGGTGGGGAAAAAAAAAAACTTCCCCTGACAAAGCTCTGTAACTGGAGGGAAACGTGCGTCGGGCACGTAGTATGACATCAGCAGACGTCTGCACTAGTGGGAAGGGAGGCTGCTATTGTAGGGCTTAGCCAGAGGGTTATTGAGTCAGTATACGGTTAGGATCCATCTCTCCCAGCCATACTGATCTTACTAGCTACTCAGAGTTACTGGGTACTGACATTTTTATAATACAGCTTTACTTTGTCTAGATATTATACCATACAGTTTATGTAAAGCAGCACATAAAGAGATATACAGTACTTTTTGCATCATTATATACTGTTAGTAGCTTCCTCCAACTAGGTGCTACTTTGTGGCTCAGTAATCTAAATGTTATATTTTCTGCTACATTTACTGTCCATGATCTGGCTGCTAGGTCTAATCAGCAGTTTTTCAGCATCTACATTGCAGTGTATGATTATATACAGGCATACCCCGCATTAACGTACGCAATGGGTCCAGAGCATGTATGTAAAGCGAAAATGTACTTAAAGTGAAGCACTACCTTTTTTTCCACATATCGATGCCTCGGTACAGGTATGGAGCCGGTATTGCTGTTCAGGACGTGCTGACAGGCGCATGCGCGAGCTGCCGTTTGCCTATTGGGCGAGGGGAATCAGCGCGTCACTACTACGGCGGTCTGTAGTGCAGAATAAGTGTCCGTACTCGCAAAGCGAGCGTACGGACACAGGGGTATGGGGCTATTGAAAATATGTCCTTACTCGCAAGTGTAATTAAAGTGAGTGCCCTTCATTTTTTCACCTAATTTTTGGGTTTATCCGTTATTTAGGTCTCCTTATCAGTGTTATACTTATTCACTTGAGCCTTTTCTGGATTTGACCACCCTCCCCCCACCAGATACTTTTTAATTACTGTTTATACTTACATTACAGTGATATATGTTTTAATACATGTTATATTAAAGGTTATGTTTTATATAAGGTGGTGTGCATCGAAGTGAATTCTTTGTCAGTGCACATTCTGTGTCCTCCATTTTGTTTTGTCTATTTATTCCCAATTCACAGTTTGCACCCACCTGCTATCATTAGGAGGACCATTATTCTTTACTTTGGTGTATTGGGGGCGGTGGCGGAGTTGGTTATCAACCCCCCCAACCCCCCTTTTTTGCACCTCTATATACACTCGGTAAACAAAAATGTTAACCACTTGTCTTTAAATGCCATAATGACACCTCTGGAATATCATTACGCACTATATGGATTCATGAACAACTCATGGGGTAATGGAATCCAATGAAGCACAGCAGGCGTACACACCACCTGTATACTCCATGTACCTTCCCTCGTGTTGTTAACTTGCCGGGTTTACTTGTCCCTGGGATTTACCATGTGCAAAGCCAAAATTGTTCACGGTCAACAAGAGATCTCATGGAAACCATCAAAAGAGACTGTTATTGCTAGCACTCCTGTGTTCTTCCTGTTAACACAAAGATCAGCTTAGCCACATTAGTCTTGCTTCTTTTGTTCTCCCGAATACAGTACCAATTGTCATGTCTGTTATTACAGTAGTCTGCGTTAATGCTGGAATATAGGACGCCTTTGATGGTTTGAGCCGAGTCTGTTCTACAATGTTTCGTTTATACATATGTTTGGGGATACATAATTGTAGGAGCACACAAGAGCACCCGCACAAGTGTCAAGATCCCAGGACAGAAACGATGGAGATTTGGGTGTTCTGTACTAAAAAAAGAAAAACGACATTTTAATGGGAAAATTGTAACTTCAAAGTGAAACATTCTATTGAAGTACATGAGACAATGGAGTACAGTTTACTGCGCAATTCTTTCCCTGCCAATCAATCCTTGATCTTTCTAGCATTTTTCTTTAAATATTTAATGTGATTTAACAATCTAAGTAAACGTGGATTTTATTTTGAGGTTTATGATTAGAGATGGGAAGACACTGTCAAAATCCATTTTGCCGAAAATCCGTTCCGAGGTGTAAAATCCGTTCCGAGGTGTAAAAATCCGTGCGGATTAATAATAAGAAAATTAAATTAAAAAAAAAAAAACACTATTGGATACAATCTGCTGCTGGATTTTAAGAATCTAATCTGCGGATTCAGCAACCCAAAGCCATGGATTGGGTTCTTAAAATCCACCAGCGGATTGCCCGTTATAAAATAAAAAATAAAAAAAAAAATCTAGAAAAAAAGGCGAATCGCCCTTCTTGCGACTGATTCGCGGAAATCCGTGGACTAAAGGAACCGGCTGATCCGAGGCGTATCCGAATCCGCAAAAACAAATTTGCCCATCTCTGTTTATGATAAATGTTTTTACCTGCGGTTGTCTTATTTCTTCTTCTGTATCATATTCAAAGTCAAATCTAAAGTAATAAAAGATTAGTCCTCAAGACTCCCCAACAGGTCAGTTTTCAAGGATATCCCTGCTTCAGCTCAGGTGGCTCAGTCGAGCCACCTGTGCTGAAGCAGGGATATCCTGAAAACCTGACCTGTTGGGTGGGGGTGTGTCTTGAGGACTGGAGTTGAGAATCCCTCGATTAGTGCAAATTGGGTTTTATTGCAATTCTGCAATTAGAAACCAAACATTACAGTTATTTACTACAGTGGAAGAGCGTTTATTGACAATAAGGACCCATTTTCTTGAATGGTGAAAAACGATCGTTAGCGGCTATCGAAACAATGACATCATACGAAGGGGCAAGGGATCTTATATGTGGCCATTGGAATTTCTAGAAAAACATTTCTGTGTAATAGTAGTGACTTCATAGACTGAGTCAACTAATACTGGGAATGAGTAAGTCTTCCGAAAAGCACACTCCATTGGTCAGATCTCCTTGGAAAACTCAAAGATACAAGATTAATTCAGGTTTAGATTTTTTAAGAAAAGAGGCTCCACCAAACCTCATCCACTGAAGTCACGGCTGCCGCCAGGGGGTAAAAGAATGCAGTGGCCGGGTGGTGGAGTGGTACCACCACCCACAAGTGGAATCAGCTGTAGGCAGGGCCTTGTCCTCTCCTGGATTCATACTGCCAAACTCAAGCAGGTCCCCCTCCACCTGCACGACAGCACATCCGTACCCATTACACCCCTTCGACAGCCTGGGTCCAAAGCAAGAATTCGGTCCTTGGAACCAAGAAAGCAGTCAGCGGGCCTTATGGAAGTAATGTGCCTCCAACATGCATACCGGGCCTTACTGAAGTAATGTACCGTCTACAAGCTTACATTCATGTCGGATGTAATGTCTGCAACAAGAGAGATGATCCAGGGCTCCACGGACTTTTCCAGCAAAAGAATTTATTCATGCTACACAGTGTATCATGAATAAATTATTTTGCTTAAAAGTCCGTGGAGCCCTGGATCTTCTCTCTTGTTGCTGTATACTTGGATTGCTGCAGATAGGCCATCCCTGAACCAGGAGCCCGGCATTGTGCGCAAGTATCGCGTTTTCTTTGCATTTGTTTGCACTGTTTTGGTGTGCTACACACCCACATACCTTTGCGGATGTAATGTCTGCACTGCCTGGAACTCTGTCTAAAATTGGTGCACTTATTGCTTTCCAAATCTCTGCATTCTAATGTATGTTCTATGAAGATCTGTTTACATAGTGTGTGTATATATATTTAAAAAAAAAATTAATACATACAATCTTAAATTGCCTAGTCTTGCAGTTCATGATATGTATTTATGAACTGAAGATAACAGCTTACAGGTCAGCAATATGAATGTACAGTTAAATCCTCCTCTACACAACGACTTAAGAAAAACAAACCCTTCAAAGAGAAGTGGTAGAAAAGTAATGATGTCTGCACTTGTGAGTCTGGTCTACCTACAGGTATAACTATGTTTATCGACTTAACCTAATCTGATGTCAATTACAGCCGCAGCATGTGAGCATCAGCAAAAAAGAAGAAGACAAGCCGACTAATGTTTTTCTAAGACTAGTCGTAATATTGCAACCGGGTGCCAGCATCTGTTACAACAGGTAACACCACTCTTGTGATATTAAAAGCACTCTTATTTTAGTAACTTAAACAATCTGCATGATTAAAGCACAACTCCCATTATTATTATTATTATTATTGTTTATTTGTCAAGGGCCAACATATTCCGTGGTGTGGTACAATGGGGGTACAGAGGTTTGTTAATGACAAACAGTTACATACTGTAGGAGGACATGTGCAGAGGTACACAATGGAGACTGTTTTAAGGTGAAATTAAAACAAGGCTTTATTGTGCCTGTCGCTCGTGAGAGCTTTCAACATTGTCCCTCATTCCCTCTAAATTGTAATAAGAAGGTAACGTGGCTGCTCATTGTAGGATGGAGTGTATCTCAGGTTGGAATATGGTCCAGCCCGACAGCTGATTCCACTAAGGTTTGGGGGGGTTGGGCGGATGGTACATAGGGTTGAGATTGGTCCAGCTGCACAGCTGTTCCCAATGGGGTTGGGGGGGGGGGGTGTTAGAGGTATGGCAAGTAGGCTTCCTTAAAAAGGTAAGTTCTTCGGGAATTTTTAAACATCTGGAAGCTGGGGGAAGAGTCTGATGGTCCATAGAATGGAATTCATGATTGGGGGCAGCATGGGAGAAGTCTTTGAGGCAGCAGTGAGAGGAGGCAATAAGGTAGGAGGCAAAGCCGATGTTGTGGGCAGAACATAGGGGGCATTTAAGTATGTATTTAGGAATGAGGGCAGAGATATAAGGGGGACAGCAACATTGAGAACTTTGTAAGTCACAGCTAGGGCTTTGATTCTAGACTATATGGGAAGCCATTGTTGGAATATGTGTAGTGAAACAGCAGAAGTGGAGCGGTGAGTAAGATAGATAAGTCTGGCAACAGCATTTTGGATTTGGATTATTGGAGTTGGGATAGGCAGATAAGGGAATGCCAACTAAGAGAAGGTTGCAGTAGTCAAGGCGGACTAGACGGGTGAGTGAATAAGGATTTTAGTTGAATCATGAGTGAGAAAAGGGCGTATCTTGGCAATATTTCGTAGGTGGAGATTGCAGGACTTTGTGAGAGACTGAATGTGAGGAACGAAGAAGAGATCAAAGTCAAAGATGACCCCTAGACAGCGGCCTTGAGATGTTGATGAGATTGTGGCGTTATTGTCGACAGTGAGGGAGAGTGTGGGTGTAGCGGTGGCAGTGGAAGGGAGACAGAGTATTAGTTCTATATTGGACATGTTACGTTTCAGGTAACGGTAAAACATCCAGGAGGAGATTGCAAAGAGGACGTTGGAGACAGGAGAGAGGGGGGAGAGATCAATGCGGGTATCATCGGCATAATAAGATGACACTGAAAGCCAAAAGATTATATTAATTCACCAAGAGGTGTACAGTGACAAATCAGAGGGACAAAGACAGAGCCTTGTGGAACCCCAACAGAAAGAGTGTGTGAAGATGCGGGGTCACCAGAGAAGCAACGCCATTTACAGCTGCAATCTTCCCTTGTTAGTGTATATTTCATCATTTGACATTTTGTGTTGTTGCCCTTCTGGCATTGAAAGGGTTAATGACGCCTAGAATGCTGGTAGGATTCCAATGTCATATTAACTACATTACTTTGAAATAGTAAATGCTTGTAACATCTCTCATGTAATATAAACAAAATAATAATTGGGGGATGGAGGGGCTTTTTTTTTTTAGAAAGAAAACTTGCACAATTCTTATTGGAACTGGACTGTTCCTCTGCAATATTCTTATTCTCTACAGTAAATAATATTTAAAGAGTTACATGAAGAGGAGAAAATACACAGTGACTCATACAGTAAATATACACTATAGTAGCACATGGAGAGTGCTACAGAACATGTAGGTTTAACACGATCATACTAAAGAGTAAAATAACAAACATTATGTTCACATAAATATATAACATTATATATATTTGCCTTTGTATTTCAATAAACAAAAAAGACATTA
This sequence comes from Ascaphus truei, assembly GCF_040206685.1. Lineage (NCBI taxonomy): Eukaryota > Metazoa > Chordata > Amphibia > Anura > Ascaphidae > Ascaphus > Ascaphus truei. Next base: position 23,909,031 of record NC_134499.1, read on the forward strand.
TCCGAGCCATGCACTTACACAGTAGGGCAGGGGTTCTCCAGTCTTCAAGAGCCCCCAACAGGTCAGGTTTTAAGGATATCCCTGCTTCAGCACAGGTGACTCAATCAGTGCTAAAGTAGGGATATCCTGAAAACCTGACCTTTTGGGTGGTGTTGGGGACCGGAGTTGAGAACCCCTGACTTAGATTGTAAGCTCTTCGGGACAGGGACTCCTTTTTGAAATATATGTTCCTGAATATCTGCAACTCATTATGATGTCATGTGCCAGATATATAGCCTACCAGGTACAACACCCAGTTGCTAACTTGCCACACAGACATAAATTCGGAGATATATAGTAGATATAAAAGGCTAAGGATGTCTGCATCAACCGGAATGCCTCCTTGAGGAGCAAGGAGGGGAGGAGACAGAGAGACAGCAAAGAGAGGAGGAGAGACAACAAGGAGGAGGAGAGACAACAAGGAGGGGAGGAGACAGAGAGACAGCAGACGGGGAGGAGAGACAGCAAGGAGGGGGTAGAGGCAAAGAGAGAGACACCAAGGAGGGCAGGAGAGACTACATAGAGGGGAGGAGAGACAGAGAGGGACAGCAAGGAGAGGAAGAGACAAAGGGATGATGAGGAGGAGGGAATGGAGAACAGTGTGCACATGGGGCAGGAGGGAGTGCAAAGAGAGGGGAAGAGAGATAGCAAGGCGAGTAGGAGGAGGAAACACAGCGATAGCAAGGAGAGGAGGAGACAGATGAGATGAGTAGAAGAGGAGGGAGTGTAGTGTGCACAGAGAAGAGCAGACACAGTAAGGCAGGGAGTGCAAATAGAAGGGAGAGAGAGAGTGCAAAGAGGAGCGGGCACAATGGAGGAGAGAGTAAACTGGGGAAGAGGGGACAAGAGACAGCAAGGTATTACAGGGAGGGGTAAAAACAAAGAGTAATGTTTAATTAATAACCTTTACGATCTGCTAGATTGCCATATGTTACACCGGGTACAGCTAATTCAATAAAGAAATCCTACACAATAATGAGAAGGATTGTAATTTCCTATACAGCTCTGAAGATCCAGGATTTAATAAACATGCTGTAACTGCAGTATGGAGGATATGTTTTAAACAAACGGTCTCCTTTTAACTATCTCTATTTATCATCCATGTAATGATAAACCATGGTCTCTCATACGTCCGTCTGCTATCAAGAATTCCCAGTGTTGTCTGTGTTATGTTACGCCAGTCAGAAGTTATCTCTACAGCACAAAGGCTTCATTGCAAATCCCACGTCAGCTATTTAAAGAAAAGAAAAACCCCTCCACTTACTCGGTTGTAGCTCAAATTGAGCGTCCTCAGCAGAATTGCTTTTGTGGAAAGTGTTTCTAACAGGCTCCAAATTTAATCCTAGCTATTTTTACCTTATTAGGGACCTCCCTCCAACTCCTAAAAAGGTATCAATGAAACTACTTAGAACAAAACAAAAAATAAACTCAGTGCTGTGCTACCATTGAACTAGAGCAGTGGTTTCCAACCTTTTTGTGGCTAAGGAACCCAAGTGAAATTCTGAGGAACTCCCAGACCACTAATAGTGTGTGAGATCAGGTGCATTGTAAGGAACCCCAACCCTCTCTAATAGCGCATATGTGATCAGATGCATTGTAAATTCTTCTGTATTACCTGAAAATTGCCGGGAACCCTTAAGGAATGCCCGTGGAACCCAATGGTTCCTAGGAACCCTGGTTGAAAAACACTGAACTATGAGTAGAAACTTTAAGGAGACAGTGAAGCTAAATTGATGGTGTTACAAATTGTTTCCAAAGTGGGAGTCTTAAAGCGGCAATCCATAGCGTTTTTTGTTTCATTTATATACAGGATTGACGCAGGAGGTCTCTGGAGCTGGACCCCATTCATTTCAGTTCCAGGGACCCCCCGCTTCCGGAGATTCTTACCTCCATAGTGGGTGCCGGTAGCTGCTCCGGCTTGTATGCAGGGTTCACATTATGGCGGATTTTGAAAGCTCCCGCACCCTGCGGGCCAATAGGAAGCTGTGACATCACCCGGTGTGGCTTCCAATTTGCCCATGTGACACGAGAGCTTTAAACTGCAAAGAAATACCGGCACCCCCTTTGGAGGTAAGCATCAGAAGCAGGGGGTCCCAGGAGCTGAAATTAATGGTGTTCAGCTCCAGAGACCCCCGGCTTCTATCCAGAAAAATGTTATGGATTGCTCCTTTAAAACATATTTTATTATATGCCAATTTAGGGGAGATTGGTGCTTTAACAAAATGACCTTCGACTGCTTGTGTTGATAACAATGTCAATAATAATTGAATACATCTCTGTCTGGCTAAATGCTTGCTACAGTAAACAAAGAATCCCCTATGCAGATCCAACATGACAAATGATTCAGTTAATTTCTATATGGGTTTTTTTCCCCTTATAAGTACGGGTCGTTTAGTTCAATGTTTTGGTCAAACACTTACAGTATGAGAGTATAATTTGCCATATTGGATGTGCATTGGGACTTCTATGTTTACCGTATATTTGAGGTCACTTTCCCAGTAGCACTATTAAATATATAACTCTAGGTTTTGAGCTTTTTAAGATTGTCTATGTTTAAAGGTTTGCTACAGAACAATTAGGACTGGTGGTGGTTAAAGACCTGTTGTATGTAATTACGATAGTGACTTATCTCCCCTTAGATCTTGTACCATAGCTTAGTTGCTGCTAGTTAGATCTTAAAAGCATTGCTTCAAGGCAGGGATTCACTATGCATGTATTGGTTTGGTTATAGATGAAGGGGATGCTGTACTAGTTTTAGCTGCAAGTGACATATAAAACAGTATATACAGTATAGCTTTTCACAGGGGTAGCCAAACTTTGTCCTCAAGAGCTACCAACAGGCCAAGTTTTAAGGCTATACTGGCTTCAACTCAATCAAAATAACGGAGCCCCTGATTGAGCCACCTGTGCTGAAGCAGGGATATCCTTAATACCAGGCCCGTTGTTGGCTCTTGAGGACTGAGTTTGGCCACCCCTGACATATTATACATCTGCTATACAACAAAGACGTACTATTTGGGTAATAATTCAACAATGCCTGCAGGAGTCCCGGGTTAATGTCTTGGGCCTCTCCCCTGTAAGATTGCTTTGTTGATCTGAAACTAAAAGGATCACGTGGAATAATCTGTATTGATAATCAGCACTTCATACAAGTAAGAGCACAGATAATCAATACTAAAAACTCCTCTGAACACGAGACAAATTGTTCTCTTTATCTAGAACACTTTTTGTATTGAATAGGTAACCGGCAGTAAGACATGATCCCCGTGCGAATTGCTGATCACAGAGATACCCTGTATTTCATTCATTTCACTAATATCCCACACAGACTAAAAGCTTTAACAACTCCCCCCATTTATATTGATGTCACACTTAAGTGTTCCTATCATTTTTTTTTTTAAACTGCCTTTACTTTGTCATTTTACACACAGATTACATGCTTGAGAAATCCTTTAAAAACACTTAAGTCTTGGCTAAATGATAATGTAAAACAATAGTTGTTATGACTTCTAAATACAGCACTATTAAAACAAAAAAACAGGTGTTAAAAATGGCTTAGAACGTAGGAAAGACTTGTAACACGCTATTCCAGTGGGTTCCAACCTTTTTTGGGTTAAGGAACTATATGTGAAATTATAAGAAACCCCCAACCCTCTCTGAGGCTGCACTTATAGTAATGGCTACGGCAACGCGACGTCACACGTCGCCATAGCGATTGTTGCACTAGGTGCAGGAGACCTCGGGAGGTTGACAGGGGGCGTGGCCCGTGACGCGAGCGGTTCGCCCTCATTGGCTGAAACGCTCACGTGACGCTGACGTCGCTGGCCAAAGTCCAAATTCTTTAACTACAGCGATTTCGGTCGCTGTGTCGCTGCACAGCGCCGTTGCGGTTTCGCCCACTATGGCAACCCGTGACGGACAACATGTAGTTGCTTTGCCGCTACTATAAGCGCGCCCTAATAGCGCGTCTGAGATCAGATGCATTGTAAGGAACCCCAACCCTCTCTAATAGCGTGTCTGGGATCAGATGTATTGTAAATTCTTCTGTATTTGGTGCAGATTTTAAATGACCTTAAAATTGCAGGGAACCCTGGTTGAAAAACACTGCTCTATCCCAGCGGTGCGCAAACTGTGGGGCGCGACACTGCCGACGGGGGGCGCGGGGTTTACAGAGGCCCCGCGCGCTTCCCGAAGGCACTTAAATTAAGTGCCGGGGGAGCTGCAGGGCCTCTGTAAACCTAACTTACCGTGGCTCCGGCGGCTTCCTCCCTGCGGTGCCATGGCAACGCGGCGTCAAAATGACGCTGCGAGGTCATGTGACGTCACGTTGTTATGGCAACGTGACGTCATTACGCCGGAGCGCGGGTAAGTTGGGGTTGGGGGGGGCGCGGGAGTGAGGGGACAGCCGTCAGGGGGGCGCAGGGAAAAAAGTTTGCGCCCCCCTGCTCTATCCTATAACCTTGTGTTGTCAACATACCGCAACTTTGTTCCCAGGACATACTTGAAAACGAGAGGCAACTCTCAATTACTTCCTGGTAAAACATTTTAAAACTCTTTTGGTAGATTTGGCCCCATAACTAAATACAGCTGTGCATATTATATATTATGTGAAACACACAAGTAATCACAAGGATTACATAAAGCTCCCAATAATAGCACTCATGATAGGTAACACTATAGGTAAAAGTGTTATCACAATGGAAGCCAAAAATAGCCTAATCCCACAGTGGGGTCAGCCGCAAAAGGTCACACTCAACAAAAATAATAAAGTTTTATTAAACAATTAAAACCTGACGAAACACCATAAAAATGCATGAAAATGCATGGTTAAAAATCCCCAAAATGTATGGAGGTGAGAGGAGTAGGTAATTTTATACCTAATGCCTAAGTCACACAGACAGATGGTAATAGGCTGTACTCACAACAACAGTCTCACACAAACTCTGTGTGAGGCTGTAAAGGCATAAATAATGCCAACTACGCAGCAGTAGAGTATTACTTTATAACTCCCAAGAGACACTGAATAAATCATCCATAAGGTGAAAATACAACCTGATATGGTGTGTCCTGCGCATATAGGTGAACAGCTGCAGCCCTGGGAAGTATCCCGGACTGATCTCGCCTCCAAACACAAACCACGTGAGCGTCAACGTGATGACGTCATGCGTACCCCGACCTACGTTTCGCGCGTCACAGCGCGCTCTCTCAAGGGGAAGGAGTGGATCATAATGTGCAGCGTGACCTAATATACCCTCCCAAATAGGGGAGGGTGAACAAATTGCCTATTATAATCGTATCTGGCAATGACCCATACTGTACTTATGAGAAGAAAAAAAAAAAAAGATAAAGCAACCACATAGTAATATACTATATAATTTGTCCTATTGGATGTGCATTGGGGCTGCTTTGTTTATTGGGGTATACGTCAGGTCATTTTCCCAGTGGCACTACAATTGACACAAGTATATACGTATATAATATTGTGGGTCTGGGTTTTGAGCTTGATAAGATTGCACGTGTGTATATATACATACACACGTTATTTCAGCCAGGGCGCTGAGAGATTTCCTGGGGCCCAGGACTAGAGCTTCGCCCGACCCTCCCTGTTGGCGTTCCCCCTCCCCCGTGTCAGTGGCATTGCGAGCCCTCTCCTTTCCCACCTGTATTTCTCTCTCTTCCTCACTCCCTCTCACACCCCCCTCTCTCCCCCGCCTCCGCTCTCACTCAATTACACACTCTCATTCTATTCTGCTCCCTCAATCAATTCCCACTCCTCCCCTGGCCACACACACACACACAATTTCCCATCTCACACTACCCACACAACCCCCCCCCAATACAGTCACCACTACCTCCACCCAGATACAGTCACCACTACCTCCACCCAGATACAGTCACCACTACCTCCACCCAGATACAATTACCACTACCACCCCCTAGATTCAATTACCACTACCCCTGCCCCCAAATACAATTACCTCCCGTCCCACAAATACAATTGCCACTTACCTCTAGTTGCTGCCACCAGGCCTCAATCTCCCCAGCTGCTGCCTCCTCTTCTCGCACCAGAAGCTAGGTCTGAGTCCTGGTGCACCCACCTTCCGGCGTACACCGGCGGGAGAGGACGGCTTGGGGTGGAGAGAGGCAGGCAGCAGCCGGGACCCGTCTCCTGGCTCTCCCCAGCTGCTGCCTCCTCTTCCAACTCCGTCCTCTCTCTCCCGCCGAAAGTCAGAACCAGCGTGCACCGGGGGAAGAGAAAGCATGGAGTGAGAAGAGGAGGCAGCAGCTGGGGAGAGCCTGAGCCAGGCGGCTGCAACAACCAGAGGCCCGGCAACTGGATGCAGAGGCCCAACTTCCAGCACCGGCCAGCTGGGCCCGAGACACTTG